>NW_027619637.1:0-36000 GCF_964187855.1 Myxine glutinosa
GTATCACAAAATAATTGTATTATATCTTCAATATTATAATCATTCAGTTTGTTTTGAAGTTTAAATAAACCGATAATGTCTTCCTTTTTAAGACCTGCATTAAAACCCTGTGAGAGTAGTTGATACTCGGGTTGAAAACTTGACTTTGTAAAAATTATTAAATTATCATAATCTAAAAAATTAGAACCAAGGAGCATCTTTAAAAGTAAACAGGTTTTTCCACATCCGCTTGAACCAACTATTAGACATCTCAATGAATTTGGAATGTTTTTATGGTTATTAAATTTTATCTTATTTTCCCAAACGGGTAAAAAATCATTCATTTATATATTTGGAAAACAAGTCATCCAACTTTTTTTGAGCTATTTTAGAAACTCTATATTTTATCCTGAGTTCGGGTTTAATTTCAAAATAATTCATTATTTTATTTATGTAGTATCTTGTATTAACATTTCCATTAAAATTATTTTGAATAATAAATATCATTAAACCCTTATACATTTCCTCAATACAAGGAGTCTCTTTCCTTGTAAGAAATGGTGTATTATCACCATAATGCTTAACATTCATCTCTCTTATTAATCTTGTAAAGTAATTCATTTTTGGTTCTAATTTAAAAGAGTTATATGTTTTTTTATATTTCTTATTATCATTAATTAGAATATAATCACAGAATAAACATTGTTTATATGAATCCTCATCATTAAGCCCCACTCTATCACAAGCCGGACAATTCTCTAATTTATCATATGGAGAGTCTGGAAATTCTAAATATCCTTCAGAACTTATCATATTTATGTGGTAAATTTTTACTTAAACTAAACGCAAGTTTATTCATTAATAAATACAATGTTTCAAAGCACAAAAGACAAATTTCAATCAATCTCTACTTCGGTGGAAGATATAGAAAAATATGTCAAAGATGTTAAATTGAACAAAGATAAATATGGAAATTTTTGGGTAAAACCAGTTATGGAAAATAACATGAGCCCCTCTATTTCATTTAAAGGAAGAGCTCTAACTATACCTGGAAAGACATCCATTAAAGTAAATCTAACAAAAGTTTCTCCTCTACTCCTGGCAATTTATTCAAAGCTTGAAAAAGTGATTGACCACGATACTTTGAAAAAGAATGATAAGACCATTAATAATTCTAGAGGAGACATTTGTATTTTCTTTAATAATCCAAAGGGTGTAGATCTAAGTAAAATGAATGATGTTAATATTTCTGGTGAAATGTCATTTCGTTCTATGATAGTTAGAGATTATTTAAAGATAACTTTTGATATAAAAATTGTAGAGATTGAATCTGTTAATGAAAGAAAGTATATAGATATTGATGGGAATATTTTTCTTGCTAATTAAATATGAGTCAATACAGCAGTGAAGATTTTACTATTTCATTGAACTCGGACGATAGTGATGATAGTATTTCATTGAACTTGGACGATGGTGATGATAGTTATGATACTAATAGTTTGTGCTCAAATGATAGTTATGAGAGTAGCTTTATTGATGACTCTGAGTATGATTCTGAGTATTCATGTGATAGTTATGACTTAGATGATTCTGAGTGAAAAAGTGTTTTAGTTTAAGCACAGCGATATATATAAAACGGAGCTGTAAAGCTCAAAAGTGTTTTATTTTAAGCACAGTGATATATATAAAACACCACGTTTTCTCACGCTATAAATATGGTTTATTGTGATACTTGCGAGAAGGAAGTAAAATATTATAAACAACATATTCTCACCGCAAAACATACATACAACATTTTAAACAAACTTTCCCCTCTTCCACCTGAAACAAAACACTGTTCTACATGTAATAAAAATATCCTCAAGAAAGGCTTCAAAATACATCTTAAAACAAATCTACATTTATCAAATTTTATCACAACTAAAAACTCTGATGGAGCATTCAAAGGACATATTAAAATAAGAGTCTTTAACTTCAAACCTCCTGAACCAGAGTCTATAGTTGATGCTGTAGAAATAGTTAAACCTGCTGTTCAAACGTTGATTGAAAAAACACTAAAGGAAATGAAACCACTTAAATTTTATATGGGAGTAAAATTAGAAATGACAAAGGATGAAGGAGTTATAGATGCACCATACATGAGAACTGAGCCACACTTTATATCTTCATATCAAGATTTTAAAACATCAGGAGTCTATGATGAACTTATTAAACAAGAGCAAGATGTGGATAATTCAATCGTAGGAAGTGGATTCAATATAGGAAAAATTATTTACATAGACATTCATATTCTTAAATCAGATCCTCTAAAAGCTTCTTCTTACATTGATTTACCCAGTGTTATCAAAAATAGAAAAGCAGTTATCAATATCAAAAATAAAGACAATAAATGTTTTCTCTGGTCTATTTTAGCACACTTACATCCTCCACATTTTCATGATGAAAGAGTATCTCATTATAAAAAATATGAGAATACATTAAATACGAAAGATCTAAAGTTTCCGATGACTTTAAATGATATTCCTAAATTTGAAAAGATGAATAATTTATCAGTTAATGTTTATGGTCTAACAGAAACAAACAACATTCAGGTTTTAAAGCTTTCTGACAATTGTAAACAAACTCATATTAATCTTCTATATTTTAATTCAGACGAAAATTCACATTATACATACATCAAAGATATTGCTAAATTAATAAAACCACAAGTCTGTAAGAGAACAAATAAAATATATATTTGTTTGCGTTGTCTTAACTTCTTCAATTCACAAGAAAGATTAGATAAACATTCAAATTATTGTGGCGAACATAAATCAACGGTAATCAATATGCCTAAAGAAGGCTCAAAGATCACATTCAAAGATGAAAATAAAAAGATCAAACATCCATTTGTTATATATGCTGATTTTGAAAGTATTTTAGAAAAAATTGATACTGCTTCTCAAGATCCAAAAGAATCATACACAAATAAATATCAAAAACATACTCCTTGTGGTTTTTGTTATTATATCAAATCATCCGTTGGTGATAAATATAACAAGTTAGAGATGTATAGAGGCTCAAATACCCCAGAGGAGTTTGTGAAACGACTAGAAAAAGACTGTGTTGGATTAACCAAGATAATGAGAGAAACCAATAAACCAATGTCCTTAACAAGTAAAGAAAAAAGGGAATTTATAAAAAACAATGTCTGTCATATTTGTGAGGAGAAAATTGGTAAAGGTCTAAAGGTTAGAGACCATTGTCATCTCACTGGTAAATATAGAGGTCCGGCTCATCAAAGTTGTAATATTAATTATCAACTCCCCTCTTTCATTCCTGTCTTTCTTCATAACAACGCTCATTATGATACACATCTATTTATCAAGGAACTCTCAAAGACTTCTGGAAGTATCTCAGCAATTCCAAACACGGATCAGAAATACATTTCATTCACAAAAACAATTCACACATCTCCTATTACTCATATCAGATTTCTTGATACATTTAAATTCATGGCAAGTCCATTGGTTAACTTGGTTCAAAATCTAAAAGAGTTTCCATGTCTTTCAGAGTATTTTTTAGATAAAGATTTTCTAACACAAAAGGGAATTTACCCCTATGACTATATGGACTCATTTGAGAGATTCAATGAAACACAACTTCCTTCAAAAGAAAATTTCTATAACAAATTAAATAATAGTCATATATCTGATAAAGATTATGTACACGCACAAAATGTTTGGGAAAAATATAACATCAAGAATCTTGGCGAGTATCACGATTTGTATCTCAAAACTGATGTGCTTTTATTGGCCGATGTATTTGAAGCCTTTAGATCTGTTTGTCGCACTGGATATGGATTGGATCCTGCTCACTACTACACAGCACCTGGATTGGCCTGGAGTGCGATGTTGAAAATGACAAAACAAGATTTGGATTTGATAACCGATGTTGATATGCTTTTGATGATTGAAAAGGCAAAAAGAGGTGGAATTTCACAAGTCTGCTCGAGTAGATACGCAAAAGCAAATAACAAATATCTTCCAAATTATGATCCAACGAAAGAGAGTTCTTACTTGATGTACTATGACGCGAACAACCTGTATGGCTGGGCAATGTCTCAGGCTCTTCCTTATGGAAAACTTAGATGGGTAAAGGAAAAAGACTACAAAAACGTTTTACAAGATGTATGTATCTCTACACAAAAAGAATTGGATGAAGAAAAAGTTGGTTATTATTTTGAAATTGATTTAAAATATCCAGAGGAACTCCATAACCTACACAAAGATCTCCCATTTGCTTGTGAGAAAGCAAGTCCAAAGAAAGAATGGTTGAGTGATTATCAACGATCGTTTGATATAGGTGAATCAACAGAAAAATTACTTACTACATTATATAACAAGAAAAATTATGTTCTACACCAAAGAAATTTGCGACAATATTTATCAAAAGGTCTAAGAGTAGAGAAGATCCATAGGGTTCTAAAGTTCAATCAAAGTCATTGGTTAAAGGGGTACATTGATTTTAATACACAAAGAAGAACAGAGTCAAAAACAGATTTTGAGAAAGACTTTTATAAATTGATGAATAATGCGGTCTTTGGTAAGACTATGGAGAATGTGAGGAAAAGACAAAATATCAGACTATCAACATCTTGGGAACAAGCATCAAAATTAATTAATAGACCGAGTTTTACTCGAGCTGAGGTCTTTACTGAGAACTTTTGTGCGATCCATTTGATTAAAGAGAGTATTGAAATGAACAAACCTATTTATATTGGAACAACAATTCTTGATTTATCAAAGTCATTAATGTATGATTACTTTTATAATAACTTGAGGAAGAAATATCAAAATGATGTTAATCTACTTTATATGGATACAGATAGTTTTATTTTGAAAATTAATACCAACGATGTTTATTCAGACATGAAAAGAGACATTAATATCTATGACACGAGTAATTACAGTCCAGAGAGTGAGTTGTTCTCTTCTAAAAATAAAAAGGTGATTGGAAAGTTCAAGGATGAATTAGGAGGAAATGTTATGAGTGAATTTGTGGGATTGAGGTCAAAGGCTTATGCTTATAAATACATTGTGAATAACGTTGAAAAGACTGATAAGAAGTTAAAAGGTGTAAAGAAAAATGTTATTAAAGAAACAATAAACTTTAAGGATTATTATAACTGTTTAACAACAAAGAAAGAAGAGTTTAGAAAGATTAATGGAATAAGAAGTTATAAACATCAATTATATTCAGAAGAGATAAATAAGAAAGCATTGGGGGCTTTTGATGATAAGAGGTTTATTTTAGAAAATGGAATTGATAGTCTCCCTTATGGTTATATAAGTATATAAGTGATAAGATATATATATAAGTGATAAGATATATATAAGTGATAAGATATACATAAGTGATAAGATATATATAAGTGATAAGATATATATAAGTGATAAGTTAAAAAGGGGGGGGTTGGGGATTTTAACGGGCTACCGCCGCCTTTTTTACTATCATATAAATGATAGAACCAAGTATCAACCAGACTAAAGAGTGGAGGTGTAATCAACCTTGGTATATAAATGGAAAACATAATGAATGTGAAAAATATCAAATAGGTATAATTGAAAAGGCAACTGGTAAAAAAGTTCACAAAACAAATAAGAGAATTAATTTAAATACCGGTGAATTGGGTAAAAAAGATGGAAATATTTTTGAGTGGACGGAAAACTTTGATGGTTGTCAGGAAAATATATACTTTAATTTAAAAATGGTATGTGGCACTGGAGGCGCTCAAGCAAGAACATTGAGGGAGGTTTACCATTTTATCTTAGCTCAGTTAAAATATCTTAATAAAGAACCAAACTCAAACATATTTTTTGTTAATATATTAGATGGTGAAGAGAGTTGTAGGAGAATTAAATTATTTCCCACGCATAAACAAATATTTGTAGGGTCGTTGTTTGAGTGGGTTATATTCACCAGATGATATTAAGAGTAAAAGGTTAAAAGGTCCATAAGGTCAGAAGGATCACAGGTGTTTAAGTGGTCTAATGAATAAGGATAACATGTCAAAAGGTATGAAGGTTCGTAAAGAACAGGGTGAGAGAAATAGAGGTCTTTAGGGTCAATATGGAAGTGAATGGGTCAAAGATTAATCTGCCAGATGATATGTAGAAGAAGGATGATAGGTCTATAAGAGAAAACAAATATTTGTAGTGTTTGAGTGGTCTAATGAACAACATTAAGGATAGGTACTACAGACAAAAGGTTCATAAAGATGAGGGTGGGAGAAATAGAGGTGTTTATGATTTTTGAAAAAGACAAGGGGGTAAATGACATTAGATAGGGATTTCCCATGTTAAACGGAGGTGTCCCAGAAGCAACATTATTACACTACTGTGGCGACTTCTTGCTGCACAGGATGCACGTTCCGGACTCAGGTTCAATCTTCGCCCGTTTCGCCTCGACACCGGCCATCTCAGCTGAAAGAACAAAAAGACTGACGTTAGATTACTCCGATATCCGAAAAGCTCGCCAGCTTACATAGACATACTCATCCAAGTCAGTGAACATGTTAGATGGCGCCACAATACAACTCTATAATAGAGTTGTATGTGGCGCCATCTAACATGTTCACTTTTAGTTCTTAAGCCACCCACCCCCCCCCCCCCCCTCAGAAATTAATCAGGTCACCGCAACAAATCTCAGACTGAGATATAGAATATAGAATATAGATATAGAATAGACTGACGTCACTTTCGGCACTGGGTTCTGTGGGTTGATTATCGGCGGGAAATTCCAACTGACATAGTTTCGGTTTGTGGAAAGTGCATGCCTTTTCATATATTTTTTGTGTACACTCGTGGTGGATGATATGTTTTAGTTTTTGAGTTATTTTTATAGACAGATAAACGGTGTAGCACAATGCATAATTTGGAAAATCATACCAGTGTTGTTTCACTAAAAAAAGTACAAGTCTAATAATAAAATATTGAAAAATATATGATTTTTTTTCGATAATTGATTTTTATAATAATTAATCTAAAACAAAATGCTTCATATTATTTTTTATTTAGACGGTACACATCGGACGTATATTTAGTCGTCAACCGCACATCGATAGCTAGTATAGAAGTCCAGATACACGTGCAACAATGTACCCCACCAAATGGGCATTTTCGAGCTGGGTGGTTTCAAAGATGGCGTCCATCCGGGCACTAAGCTACCGTTCTCAGATGTCAATCACACCTTTTCTGACACTTGAGACATTGGTCTAATGGAAAATCATAATGAGAATTACTCCCCCCGCCGGAGCATTCACTTCAAAATATGGCCGGTTGGCTCAAGGACTAAACCCACCTGGTGTTATTTCAACGGCACGACAGGGGCTCAAACTCAAGAACCTGAGATATTAAGCCAACCACCTTAACCGTTAGGCCAACACCAGGCATGAAAATTTATATTAAAAGCAGTCCAATTTGGTGCGAAACCTCCATGATTCCTGATAACACAAAGAAAAAAATCCTTAAATATTAGGAGTTTTACACGTAAAATTACGGGCTCGCAGGATGGCCTAGCTGGAATCCCGACCCAGCTATAAACTGTCATCCTGGTATTTCAGAGGCAGGGTGATTCATCAATGTGAGTGCCACCCTTAGGGTACACGTTTAACTGCTTGTGTTGAAGAAATTAGTAAGTAATTATTTATTATATATCAAACTTGAACCCAGAATGATCACTATTTGAATCCAGAAATGGAATTTTATGTTCACCAAATCAATCACCACCTGCTTCTCAGCTCCGTCAAATTAAAATAACTGCATGGTATATAAAAATACTTTTCCTTCCCCTATCTTTGTGAGACTATTTCCTTCCTTCTCGTGTCGTTGGTTTTTGTATTCACTCCTCACATGCTTGCGGTGCAGTTTTGTGTTGGGGGTGAAGAACGGTCTGCGCCAACAGGCCAGAAGGGTTCTTTCTCTTCATTTCCTTCTTCCTTTAACATAATGCTTCTGAGCCACACAATCACATTATCTATATAATAATACCGTAAGGACTCGACTTTGTTATCCCTTTTACGGCGCACCCAGTGACCCGATGCCCACGGCACTAATGGATTTACCATCTACGAACCGCGCTCTTTGTTTATCACGTACAGCCATACTCGAAAAATCTGAATTAGCCGACGTTGGGGCCCAAAAGCATCCGATTAACGGCCGATACGACGCCATCTTACGATGCCATCGTATTGGCGTCTGCTGGGCGAAGGCGATGCGAGTCGTCCGTTGATTGGACAGCCGAGTGGTGTGAACATGGATGGTGTGAACCAAATGGTCTTTTTATTCCCTTGAACATTTTAAATTAGGATATATAAGGAATCGTCTTTATCGTCATTTTAATAAAGTTAAATGGAGTGACGTTTTGGAAACGTTTTTTGAAGTTTGAAGTTTTTTCGAATCGAAGTGAAGAAGTTTTTGAAGTTTTGATTTTGGAAACGTTAAATGGAGAAACAGTTTCACAGGAAGAGAATGCGATGCGATGAAGAAGAATCCATCTTTATTTTATTTTTTTGAACCACAAAAGATTGAAGCTCCACGAAGTCAAGAATGTGAAACTACATGAATGTAATAAAATAAAAATATACATAAACGACACAGTTCTATGGAATTTTAAATCGATTCATTTTCACATGAAGAAAATGAGGCGCAGATGAAGAAGATGACTGCATCACCAGAATTCACCTCAGGTTTTTGGCGTATCTTTGAAGTTGTCGTGATTGTGTGAAAATCCTGAATATTCCTTTGGTTTTGTCGACACGTTTTGTTGAGAAGACGATCAACAAAACATTTTCCTTTTTGATTGACAGGTTACAAATGTGTTCTTGAATAGCCGAAATTTCGCGTTTTTTAATTCAAGTTGAATAGGTCTTGAGGCCTTTATTAATAATCTATATAATAATAGCGTAAGGACTCGACTTTGTTATCCCTTTTACGGCGCACCCAGTGACCCGATGCCCACGGCACTAATGGATTTACCATCTACGAACCGCGCTCTTTGTTTATCACGTACAGCCATACTCGAAAAATCTGAATTAGCCGACGTTGGGGCCCAAAAGCATCCGATTAACTGCCGATACGACCCCATCGTATTGGCGTCTGCTGGGCGAAGGCGAAGCAAGCCGTCCGCTGATTGGACAGGTGAAGGCGAAAGCAAGCCGTCCACTGAGTGGACAATCCAGAGCATGCATTTGTGCCGGTGTCGGCGATCGTTGTTCATATACGCACTCTTCATTCTCATCTTTCTTCCTAACTCTTACTCGGACAAGCAAATCCCCTATGACATCCATAATGGTACACTCTATCCATACACCACATCCTCCCTTCCGTGGATGTTCCATGGGTTTCGGCTAGTAATAATAATAATAATACATTTATTTTATATAGCGCTTTTCAAGAAGCCCAAAGGCGCTTTGACAGAGTACAAAAAACAAGTGCAAAAAGACAAAAATCAATCGGTAAATATAATCAAAGCAAAAGGAAGGAGAAGGAGAAGAGATAGTCAGGGGTTAAATGCTGTGGGTTAAATGTTGAATGCAGTGTTGAACAGGTGGGTCTTGGGTGATGTTTTGAATGTGGTGAGTGAGGAGGAGTCTCTGATGGTGTGAGGTAGTGAGTTGGGAGCAGCGATGGAGAAGGCCCTGTCCCCCCAGGATCTGAATTTGGTCTGGATGGGGGGGGGGGGGGTCAGGAGGTTGGTACCAGCAGAGCAGAGGTTGCGGGTGGGAGTGTGTCTGGAGAGGAGGTCAGTCAGGTAGGATGGGTGAGGTTATGGAGGGCTTTGTAGGTCAAGAGGAGGATTTTGTACTGGATTCTCTGGGGGATGGGGAGCCAGCGAAGCTTATAAAGGACGGGGGTGATGTGGTCACGGGTCCGGGAATGGGTGAGTAGACAGGCAGCGGAGTTCTGAATGTATTGGAGTTTATTTGTGATTATTGAGGGTGAACCATAGAGGAGGCTGTTGCAGTAGTCCAGACGGGAGGTATTGAAGGCGTGGATGAGGGTTTCTGCAGCCGTGGAGGAGAGGGATGGACGGAGACGGGCGATGTTTTTCAGGTGAAAGAAGGCTGTCTTTGTGATCTGTTTAGTGTATTTGTTGAAGGAGAGGGTTTGGTCAAAATGATGCCAAGATTCCGGATGTGAGGGGAGGTGGATACTGGGAAACCGTCGATGTTGAGGGCAAAATTATGGGTGGATTTGGTGAGCGTTTTTGGGCCAATGATGATTATTTCAGATTTATTATAGTTAAGTTTGAGGAAGTTGATTTGAAGCCAGGATTTTATTTCAGTGATGCAGTTTGTCAGGATAGAGTGGGTGGCGGTGGAGATGGACTTGGTGGAGATGAAAAGCTGGATGTCATCGGCGAAGCAGTGGAATTGGAGACCATGACGGCGGATTAAGTGACCAAGGGGGGACAGGTACAGGATGAAGAGGAGGGGGCCAAGAACTGAACCTTGGGGGACACCTTGGGGGAGGGGAGCAGTGGGGGATTTGCAGTTATTGATGGAGATGAACTGGCGTCTGTCAGAGAGGTATGATTTGATCCAAGAGAGGGCAGTGCCGGTAATGTTAAAGGTGGTTTCAAGTCGGGTGAGGAGGATGGTGTGATTGATGGTGTCAAAGGCTGCGCTGAGGTCGAGGAGGATGAGAATGTTGAGGTCGCCGGCGTCAGAGGAGAGGAGAAGGTCGTTGGTGATTTTGAGGAGAGCAGTTTCAGTACTGTGGTTGGAGCAGAATCCGGATTGGAATGTTTCATACAGGTTATTGGCAGAGAGGTGATGTTTGAGTTGAGTGGCTACAGCGCGTTCCAAAACTTTTGACAGAAAGGGTAGGTTGGAGATGGGTCTGAAGTTGTTTAGGGTGTCAGGGTTTAGTCCAGGTTTTTTCATAATGGGGGTAACAGCAGCAATTTTGGGGGATGGTGGGACGATGCCTGTAGACAGGGAGGAGTTTATTGTTGCAGTGATAAGTGGAGAGAGAGCAGGAAGGGAGGCCTTGACAAAGCTGGAGGGGATGGGATCAAGAGTGTAGGTGGCAGTTTTCATTCCTATGAGGAGTTCAGAGAGGTCAGTAGGGGAGACTGGGGAGAACTGAGACAGGGGTTGGCAGGATAAGGGGGGGCAGGTGGTTTGAGGGGGAGCGGGTGCGGTGGTGGTTAAGCTGTTGTAGATGTTGTCAATTTTGCTTTGGAAGAATGAAAGGAAGGAGATGCAGTTTAATGTTGCTGAGAGACTTAACGCAGAAACGTGATGAACGGCACTTTCACCAGCATATATTCAACGAATAGGTGATGAACCCCTTGTACTCCCCACACTCCATTCCTCACCCCTCCCTCTCCTGCCTCCCTCCCCCACACCCCCAGGGTACTCCTGCTACTGCTAGTACTGTATACAGGGTGGGCATAAATTACTGTTCTAAATTCAAATCCTATTTCTGCAAATTTATTTAATATCTTATTAATTAATTCAGTTATATATTTGAAAAGGATGCATGAATTATTTCATTGTTGATCAAAGGGGGGAAGAGTGAGGTGTGGAGGTTAGGGTGTGGACTGTGGAGGTTAGGGTGTGGGGCATTGGGGATAGGTGTTGGAGGAGGGTTTGGAGGATTTCAGGGTTGGGGTTGGGAGTAAGATTTAGAGTGCTTGCAGTGCATTTTATAAGCAGCTAGATATCAGTTATGAGAACTTAACCAAGTTCCCCATGATTAACACGTTTGCTGAAGTTCCTGGAAGAGGGAAGATGTGAACAGTTAAAGAGTCAGAAAAGGTATTCAGTTTCATTTCATGCGATAAAAGCCTTTAAAATGTTATGCAATGCAAGTTTGTACAAAGATAAACTTGTTACAGACAAGACGGCATTTATTTATGTTTCATACCAGTTGTGTAAAAATCTGCTTTGATTTGTGAGCTCTGTGATTACCTCCGCCAGCAAAGGTGGATGGAGGTTATGTTTTCACCCATGTCTGTTTGTCCGTTTGTCTATCTGTGCGTTTGTTGACAAAATATCTCAAAAAGTTGTGGACTGATTCTTACAAAATTTGGCAGAGATCTAGCATATGTGACAAGGACGAAATGATTAGATTTTGGTAAAGATCTGGATCCGGATTCGGCTACTAGAATATTTGAAAGTGCTTCTTCACCATTGGGAATGAATGAATGAATGAATGATCGTTTTGAGGCCATTTTCCCCTCTAGAGCGGGGGTTAGCCTTGCGGGCCCCATGACAATCATGGTTCCCTGTTTGAGGCAATGTTTTTATGGCCGGATGCCCTTCCTGACGCCAACCCTTGGTCGCCTCTTACGATGCGCAGGGATACGGTGTACCTATTCTAAACCGGGGTACACACCGTGATCATTCATCCCAGCGAGCTGGTACTCAATTTGCCGACCTCGGAAGGATGACAGACTGAGTCAACCCCCCTGGCATTAATTCAGCGATTGACCAGGATTCGAACCCAGGATCCTAGGATCCCAAGCCGGCACCCTAACCGCTAAGCCAACACCAGGCTAAAAGGCTTTTCTTCACCATTGCATTGGGAGATAGGGCCAAAAACGATACATAGCAGGATAAATCAAAAAGTTATGGATGGATTTGGACGAAACCTGTTGGACAGGTTGTGTGTGTGACAAGGAAGAATCGATTCAATTTTGGTGAAGATTCGGATCATCCAGCTAGTATAAATTTTTAAGTGATTCTTCACCATTGAGTGATATGGCCAACCAGGCTGAAGTGTGCTCTCTACTGAGTGCCGTTCTACTTTGTAATGCAATTAGCTTGAAAAAGGAGGAAATCATTATTTTCAGATCAAATTCAAGCTTTTCCCAGCAGAGTGCACAAAAACCAAGCTGACGTCCTTTTACACAAACTGTTTTTGGGAATTTTTTATTTTACAATACTGGAGCTACATGGCAGCAGCTGGATAGCCACTTTTTCCCCAACACTTTATTTACAGTTGCAAAGGCTCTTAAAGGAAGAGCAAAGTAGAGCTGACAGTGGGACAAACATCAAGGGAATCGGAATGAACAAACAGGAAAATAGGGAAGGGAGGAGCTAAGGAAACACTGAAACCAGCAAATAAGATGGTTGATTTGGAAAGGTTAATGGGGGTAATAATGATCATGGATCAGAATTGGGTATGATGAGCTGATATGGCCATGCACTGCTTGCTTGAAACCCTGGAGGAAAGAGTGAGACAGAACATATTGAGGTAGTAAGTAGGTTGTAGACAGCAACCACCCAGGGTAGTACGACTGTCCTGACTTCGGAGTGTTAAAGTGGTGCCCGGAACCATCTTACACTCTCCGTGTCAGGATTGCTGATCTTTCTGTCTCACTCAAACTATATCGACCGGGCTAGCTTCAATCTCTCTTTCTCGCAAACAAACACCATACACTTTTCGTCATACACGTTTTTTCTCTTTTATTTAAGGCCTAGCCTCGATGAGGGTTATACAGTCCGTGCCTGGAGCCTCCAACATATAAAAAAAAAAAATAACAGCCTCTGGATGGTGGTTCTACAGATGCGAAAAGCGAGGAAAAAAAAAAAAATCTGAATTAGCCGACGTTGGGGCCCAAAAGCATCCGATTAACTGCCGATACGACGCCATCTTACGACGCCATCGTATTGGCGTCTGCTGGGTGAAGGCGAAGCAAGCCATCCGCTGATTGGACAGTCGAAGGCGAAAGCAAGCCGTCCACTGAGTGGACAATCCAGAGCATGCATTTGTGCCAGTGTCGGCGATCGTTGTTCATATACGCACTCTTCATTCTCATCTTTCTTCCTAACTCTTACTCGGACAAGCAAATACCCTATGCCAGCGGTCGGGAACCTATGGCTCGCGAGCCATATATGGCTCTTCCGGTGACGGCATATGGCTCCCAGACAATTTTGAGTTGAAAAAAAAAAAAAAAAATCAGTTTGGAACTGATTTTAAAATACTTGTGATATTTCTTAATAATACTGTGTCATTTTAAAGTAAACAGAAATTAGTTTTGAAGATAAATTTCACGGGTCACGGGTCACCCGTGGGTTGGGTCGGGAACCAATGGCTCGCGAGCATGTCCGCGTCATTGTAAAGGTGAAGAAATCAATTTTATCAGATAGCCAACTAGTTTATCCGCTTCAACCCTTGTAACGGAAAAGATGGTGAAAAGAAAAAAAGACGATGATTACCGTGCATTCCAGGCTGCGTGGACAGAGGAATTTGCATTTGGTGAGAGAGCAGGATCTGCGATATGTCTAATATGCAATGATAAAATTGCATCGATGAAACGGTCACATATAAAGCGGCACTTCGATACGCACCATGCTTCATTTGCATCGAAATATCCAGCGGGGGACAGCAGGAAAAGGGCATGCGAGGAGCTACAGCGGAGAGTGCAGACGAGTCAGCAGCAACTACGTGTGTGGACCAAGCAAGGTGACGGGAATTCCGCTAGCTTTGCGGGTGCTTTGGCAATAGTAAGGAATGGAAAGCCATTCACAGATGGTGAGTATGCCAAAACATTCATGCTTGATGTGGCCAATGAACTGTTTGATGACTTCCCAAATAAAGACAAGATAATCAAACGAATAAAAGACATGCCCCTGTCAGCAAGAACTGTGCACGATCGTAGCATCATGATCGCAAATCAAGTCGAGGAAACACAAATTAAGGACATAAACGCCGGGACATACTTTTCTCTCGCGTTAGATGAGTCAACAGACGTTAGCCATCTATCTCAGTGCAGTATAATTGCCAGGTATGCTGCAGGTGACACACTGCATGAGGAAAGCTTGGCTGTTTTGCCAATGAAAGGGACAACAAGAGGAGAGGATTTATTCACGTCTTTCATGGAGTTTGCTAAAGAAAAAAAACTACCGATGGATAAACTTATTTCTGTCTGTACTGATGGTGCACCCTGTATGTTGGGGAAGAACAAAGGATTTGTAGCGCTTCTCCGTGAACATGAAAAGAGAGCCATCCTAAGTTTTCATTGCATCCTGCACCAGGAGGCGCTTTGCGCTCAGACGTGTGGCCAGGAGCTTGGTGAGGTGATGTCGCTGGTCATTCGAGTGGTCAACTTTATTGTTGCCCGAGCTTTAAATGATCGCCAGTTTAAAGCTCTGTTAGAAGAAGTTGGGAATCATTATCCCGGTCTGCTTTTACACAGCAACGTGCGTTGGTTGTCAAGGGGGAAGGTGCTCAGCCGTTTTGCAGCTTGCCTGAGTGAAATCCGGACTTTTCTTGAAATGAAAGGCGTCAAGCATCCTGAGATAGACAACACTGACTGGCTCCTGCAGTTTCACTATCTCGTGGACATAACTGGCCATCTGAACCAGCTCAATGTGAAAATGCAAGGTATTGGAAATACAATCTCATCCCTTCAACAAGCAGTGTTTGCATTTGAAAGCAAGCTGGAAGTCTTTCTCAGGGACATTGAAACAGGTCGTCTTCTGCACTTTGAAAGACTGCAACAATTTAGAGATGCATGCTTAGCAAGTGACTCCACTCAACGTCTGGATCTCCAGCAGCTAGCTGGCTTTACGTCCAATCTCCTGCAGTCATTCAAAGCACGTTTTGGAGAATTTCGTGCACGCACTGGTCTTTTCAAGTTCATCACTCATCCACATGAGTGTGCAGTGGACAAAATCGACCTGACATGCATCCCCGGGGTCTCTATCGGAGACTTTGAGCTGGAAGTTGCTGACCTGAAGGCATCAGACATGTGGATGAGTAAGTTCAAGTCACTTAATGGAGAGTTGGAAAGTCTTGCGCGACAGCGAGCAGAGCTGGCGAGGGAACACAAGTGGACAGAAATGAAAAATCTTCAACCTGAAGACCAGCTGATTCTTAAAACTTGGAACGAGCTTCCTGTGACATACCACACAATGCAGCGTGTGAGTATTGCCGTATTGACCATGTTTGGCTCTACATATGCATGTGAGCAGTCATTCTCGCATATGAGGAACATTAAGACCAACCTACGCTCACGTTTAACTGATGGAAGCCTCAACGCCTGCATGAAGCTCAACCTCACCATGTATGAACCAGACTACAAGGCCATCAGCAAAACCATGCAGCACCAGAAGTCGCATTAAAAGTAAGACATATTTAATTTATTATACGTTAAAAATACTATATGGCTCTCAATGAAATATATTTAGAAATATTTGGCTTTTATGGCTCTCCCAGTCAAAAAGGTTCCTGACCCCTGCCCTATGCCATCCATAATGGTACACGCTATCCATACACCACATCCTCCCCTCCGTGGATGTTCCACGGGTTTCGGCTAGTTTTCAGTGTTACTCGATCATCATGTGAAAATTTCCCGAAATGAATTGTTAGCAGCGGCTACAGAGTACGGGGAAGAGGGGGAAAATATCAATAAATAAATGGTAAATCAGAAGAAGAAGTCACCCACCAAGCTTATCTATAGACTACTGTGTATTTTGGGGAGGGAGCGGGTGGATGGGGTTTGGAAAGTTTTTAGATTTTAAAGCATTCGGGTGAAAAGTAGAAATAACAATAAAAGTATGGAATTCACGTTTTAATATCACCCTTTGTGACAGTAGGATTGAAGAAATCGCCACCAATCGTTTTGAATCCGACTAATACTATGACGGCCATTTTTGCTCACATAAGTTCCATTAGCAAGCGGCTTCCTTCTTGCTCGCCAAGCACCTTCCTCGATCGCTTGCTCCGCTTGGATAGCGGAACGGCTGGCTTGGCAAGCGATAGCAAGTTGCTTGCCAACGGAACACACCCCCGGTAAGGTACAAGACAATAATTAAACGTTCACAAAGTATAATGTTTATTCCGAATGAAAGCCATTTTCGAATGCAAATATGGCAAATAAAATCTATATACAACATCAGGAAGCTCCCGAAGGGAGCGGGTGTTTCTAGTCAGGATTAAGCGCAGTTCTGACTGAACCATTCTCCCAGAATGCTTGTCTGTCGTTCAAAGTGCACTGTGTATGGAAGTGACGTCATCCAAACTCCGTCCCATTCAGAATCAATGTTATTTCCAAATCTATTTCTGATGTGAAGTAAATGCTAATATGCACAGTGAGAATAAAAGGTGATGAAGTGTATTACATCGAAAGCTTGCACAAAGTAAAACAACTCGATTTTGTGTCGAATAAACGTAGTTATCGTTTTTTTATTTTACTCAAAGGATATTGTTGTTCAGGTTTCGTGGAGAAAATAACCGACAAAATATTTTGTTTATATATGTTAACAAAAAAAAACAGTTGATACACGCGTCGATATTATTCGTTCACGTGTGCTCAATATTTTCCGAGTTCACTATTTCATTACTCGTTCGTTCACTTCCGCACTTTTTAGATGCGCAAATGCACGGTAAGCCTATACACCGCTTAAAACAACAGACCAAAATATATAACAATGATAATATCTTAATAATAAATAATACCCTTCGCAGATCCACAACAATTGCGCCACTCCACGGCCGGTGTGTGCGCGAAGAAAAAAAAAAGAAGTAAATGTTGTGCAGCAAAGGAAAAGGAAGTGATAAGCATTGGAAGAAAATAACAAAAACACATCCTTTTCTTCATATTACAACCAAAAAAACATTTAGATGCAAGAGAATCGCATCTTTCGAGAATGGAACGTTTCATCAGGCAAAAACAGGAGCTGGTTGGTCGGCCCACGAATTCAAAGTTCAAACTGGAACGGGGATTTCCTATTGGTTGATGTCACAGGAGCGGACCGTTGTGATCTTCGCTTGGATTCGTTATGGATATTGATGCTTTTGCCCATTTCTTGGTAACTACGCCGTGTGGTTAATGGTTACAATACCATAACATAAGCAATGTCGTTAGTGACCAATGCGTCCGAAGTAAAATAAATAATGTTGATTGATGCGTACAACAGTCGGACAGCCACAGCCACAGTCACAGCCCACAGGTTATTCACACTGAAGCAACTCCATCACAACCTAGAAAAGCACTCGGTAGAGCACAAACCTCCGCCAGGTTGAACAGTTTACGTTTTGTATCCCACTGATCGGCCGGATCTGGATTCGGACGTGAACCAAAATCGAATCGGCTTGTTCTTGTGACTTGTCACCAAACCAACTCGTCCAGCAAGTTTAGTCTTAATTCGTCCACAACGTTTTGAGATATCCTGTTCACAGACTAGGCCCATTCACTATTCAGGGCATTTTGCTTTTGTACTGGCAGAAGGAAAGGCACTTTCGACACTGTCAGGTGTATAACGTAGAAAAGCTGAAGTAAACTGTGGCATTGAGGAAAACACCTCGTGCCTTTGGTATTCGCGCCACAGAAAAGATCATCAGTAAGTTCCAGCCTGTAACTGTGACCCCCCAGCCCCCTTCCCCCCACCTCCTCCTCCCCTATCACCCCCCACCTTCTCACCCCCCACCTCCTCCTCCCCTCTCACCCCCCACCTTCTCACCCCCCACCTTCTCCCCCCCCCCCACCTCCACCTTAACATTTCCCCCACCCCACCTTGACACTTCCCTCACCCCCCCCCCACATTGGCACTTCCCCTCCCCCCCCCACATTGACAGTTCCCCCACCCCTCCCCCCCCACATTCCACATTGACACTTCCCCCCACCACTAGACACTTCCCCCCACCACTTGACACTTCCCCCACCCCTCCCCCCCGCATTGACACGTTGACATTTCCCCCACCCCCCGCCCCCCACCTTGACACTCCCCCCCCCCCCCCCTTCCCACCAGAGGTGTTAGATGGGGTTGAGGTCAGGGCTCTGTGCAGGCCAGTCAAGTTCTTCCACACTGTTCTCGACAAACCATTTCTGTATGGACTTCGCTTTGTGCACCGGGGCATTGTCATGCTGGAACATGAAAGGGCCCTTCCCAAACTGTTGCCACAAAGTTGGAAGCACACAATCGTGTAGAATGTCATTGTATGCTGTAGCGTTAAGATTTCCCTTCACTTGAACTAAGGGGCCGAGTCCGAACCATGAAAAACAGCCCCACCAAATTCTTCCGCCGGACTGCCAGATGGTGAAACGTGATTCATCACTCCAGAGAATGCGTTTCCACTGCTCCAGAGTCCAATGGCGGTGAGCTTTGCACCACTCCAGCCGACGCTTGTGTTACGAATTCCAGATTTATGTGAATTACGATTCAGGTCATTTCTTATTAATGTATATTCTATTAAAGGTTGTTGTGGTTAAAGGGTCAGGGGCCCTTCTGGTAAAACAACGAGACCCGAAAACGGGATCGTGAACCGGAAAGAAAAAGGGAGACGAGGTCCGGAGAAAGCGGCCATCTTCAGTTCCTCGCCCAGCTCCGACACGAGCGGCGTCAATATTGATCAGCGTTGGGAACGCTGAGTTTGAAACGCCCATCTGGCGAGAGGAGTTACCTGCGCGGGGTAATTACCGGTTATGCGTCAAGTTGCCGTGGGTTCCTGCACGGAACCAAGCGTCCGGCACCGTTCACCTCATCATCTACAAGGACGCGTACGGCAGGCGCCTTGGGCCTCACGCGCTTTGCGAGCCCCGGAGCCGCGATCACGAGCACCGACCTCGGTGGGCTGCCGAGGAGGTGTTCGCTGCAGCAGCCGTTCCCGGTACGGGACGTGCACAGTTGAAGCACGTCAGGAAGGGTCCGTTCAACCGCCCGCGTGCGGAGATCGAACTACAGGGGCCACGAGACATTGTGAGAGACATTAACCATGGAGGGAGCCGTGAGTGGGGCTCAAGGGAGGAATATATAAGATGGCCATCTTAGAGCTATTGTTGATGAGTCTACATCTTAGTAATATTGTTGATTGAGGGTTGATTGTTGTTGATTGATTGGGAATATATTATCCATTAATCCGGATCCTTGGTGTGGGGGTTTCTTATTGACTTGAATTGTTGTGTCTTTCATATTGATTGCGTTACGAAAGCGTATAAATCATATATCTTTCTGGCGGGGTTCCTCCCACGGTCCGGGGGTCACCAAGACCAGGTAGTTACCGGGAGGACCACGTAACACTTGGCATTGTGCATGGTGATGTTAGGCTTGTGTGCAGCTGCTCGGCCATGGAAACCCATTTCATGAAGCTCCCGACGAACAGTTGTTGTGCTGACCTTGCTTACAGAGGCAGTTTGGAACTCGGTAGTGAGTGTTGCAACCGAGGACAGACAATTTTTACGCGCTTCAGCACTCGGCGGTCCTGTTCTGTGAGCTTGTGTGGCCTACCACTTTGCGGCTGAGCTGTTGTTGCTCTTAGAGACTTAGACGTTTCCACTTCACAATAACAGCAATTAGTTGACCAAGGCAGCTCTAGCAGGGCAAAAATTTGAGGAACTGACTTGTTGGAAAGGTGGCATCCCATGACGATGCCACTTTGAAAGTCACTGAGCTCTTCAGTACGGCCCATTCTACTGACAATGTTTGTCTATGGAGATTGCATTAGTGCAGCGGCATAGCAAAAATTTAAGAAGAATTGTGCATTTTGTGATGGAAGCACCAAATTTGGCACAATGATAGAATGTTATATTTAGAACATTTTCAGATATGGAACCACTTTGAAATTCACCCAAGGTCGCCGCCATATTGGATTTCAAAATGGCGGCTTTAAAAATCTGTAACCCTTAGGGGGGGTGGCGGAAACAAATCCTACAGGCACAATTATTGCCCCATTCACCCTATATCTTTTCTAACATCAGTAGACACATTACAGCGGCGATTCTGAGCTCAAGGGAACATCTAGGGGTCTGGGGAGTGAAAAATTTGAAACTTTCGGCCAAAAATACCCCTAAAAGAGGTCATTTGGTGTCAAATTTCAGGGGGGGTCGTGTATTGTCCTGTAGATAAAACATGCTGGTCCGTTGATTAACCCCTAATTAAACGACTTTTTTGTTTGTTTGCTCCATCCAGGTTTCAATCATGTCGAAGCAGTTCAAGTTAGTTCATGTTACCAAGCATGTAACTTCAACGCCAAAGACGCCACTGGACTGGGAACTCTGTGTTCTGTGTCAAGTTGATATAGGAGAGTCCCTACAGTGTCCTGCTGTCACGAAAAGAACTGATGCAGGTGCTGGATACAAGACACTTGAAGACAATCTATCAGCATTCAATAAACTAGGCAAGCTGCCACAAGACGTGGACTTGCAACGACTGGATGAAGGCCAAGGGATAGCTGCCACTCTAGCTGCCCACCAAGCCAAGTGGCACAAGTCATGCAGGGTGAAATATAACACTACCAAGCTACAGCGGGTACAGAAGAGAAGTCATTCAGAGGGAAGCCCTATCCCCAGTACAATCACAGATAAGTACAAGCTTACTAGGTCTCAGGCAGCTTGTGTTGATAGCATATGCGACAATTTGTGCTTCTTCTGCCAGCAAGAGCTTGGTTTGGAGTTTCATCAAGCAGCGACATTGGAACTAGATAAACACATTCGCAAGGCTGCAGAGTTTCTTCAGGATACCACTTTGTTAGCCCAACTGAGTGCTGGGGACATGGTCGCAAGAGAGGCCAAGTACCATAAGAAATGTTTGACATCCCTATACAACCGCGTGAGGGCAGCAAAAAAGCTTGCTGAGCAAAGCCAGAGCACGGTAGATGTCATTTCAGCAATAGTCCTTGCTGAACTGGTAACGTACATAGAGGAAACTGCTAAAGAAGAAGACACTGCTCCTGTATTCAAAATGGCAGACCTCACCAAGCTCTACACAATGAGAATGGAACAGTTCGGAGTTGTGCTGGAAACACGAGTCCATACAACCAGACTCAAGGAGCGTATCCTGGCACACTTCCCTGATCTGCAGGAGCACAGGCAGGGAAGAGATGTCCTGCTGGTGTTTCAGGAAGACATTGGCAGTGCATTAGCCAAGGCATGTCAACATGATATTGACAGTGATGTTGTGCACCTGGCACGAGCTGCAGGGATTATAAGGAAGGA
Organism: Myxine glutinosa; assembly: GCF_964187855.1. Lineage (NCBI taxonomy): Eukaryota > Metazoa > Chordata > Myxini > Myxiniformes > Myxinidae > Myxine > Myxine glutinosa. The sequence goes on from NW_027619637.1 coordinate 21,910, forward strand.
TATGTTCCAGTCATCTCAGCCTTTCAATGGGTCCTTCTCAAACAAATGTCAAGAAGAGTCTGTGCCACAACTGCTGCTGACAATGGTCTCCATGATTTTAGAGGGCGCAGGCATCAAAGATCAGGCATGTCAGTCATCGGCATCGGCGTCTGTGACAATAGCTCAACTTCTCAAATACAACAGTGTGAAGCATGAGAGGAGAGGTGCAGGCACAGACGTACGACACAGCATTAGTCAAGAGACTCCTTTGCCAATATATCTTGGCTTGATGCTTCATGCCCATACGAGAAAGAGGGAACTGGTTGACACATTATCTGGACTAGGGATCAGCATTGCCTATGATAGAGTGCTACGGATCTCTGCAGAGCTGGGGAACGGGGTCTGTCAGCGCTTTCGGGCGGAGAAGGTGGTCTGTCCCCCAAAGCTCCGCGGTGGAGTGTTCACCACATCAGCTGTGGATAATATAGACCACAATCCCAGTTCCACGACAGCACACGACTCCTTCCACGGAACTGGTATTTCATTGATACAACATCCAGACTATGACAATCAAGGCACAGACCGAGGTATTGTCATCATCGGGGGTGTCTCAAATGTCAAGACTGTGGAGGACCTTCCACGGTATTACACAGATGTACAACCAGTTAGTTCACTTGCCAAAAGCCACCCTGTACCAGCTGGAACCCAGGCGTCGCTGCAGAGGAATCCTGCACAAGCTGAACTGGATAAAGAGAAGAGGTGGCTCCAGACTGTGAAGGATGCATGTGACAGTGGTGACACACAGAATCCAGGAAACATTTCTTGGGCTGCACATCACGCAGAGAACCAATCGGCCAAGGATACTAGTATCACAGTCACACACACTGCCTTGCTTCCCCTCTTCCATGACCAAGCCCACTCAGTGGCAATGATCCGCCATGCCATGGATGTCGTGAAAGCAGCGATCAATGAGCTAAACCCTGGACAGATACCCGTCGTCACACTGGACCAACCACTTTATGCGATCGCCAAGCAGGTGCAATGGAACTGGCCAGACACACATGGTGAAGATCTCTTTGTGGTCATGCTGGGTGGTCTACACACAGAGATGGCAGCTTTGAAGACAGCAGGAGACTGGCTGCAAGACAGCGGTTGGACACAGGCATTGGTTCAGGCAGAGATAGCAACAGCTGGCACAGCAGACTCCTTCTTGCGTGCAGCTCACGTCAGCCGTACAAGACGCGCCCACCAAGTAACTGTTGCTGCCCTACACATACTGCAGCATCGTGCATATGACATATACAACGAAAGAGCAACTGCAAGAGATGAGGAACCATTGGAGTTCGAGGCATGGTGTGACCAGAGAGCAGCGGCATGTCCACAGTTTCAGTACTGGGCCACTGTACTTAACCTGGAGCTCTGTATACTCCTCTACATACGTTCACTGAGAGAGTCCAACTTCACGCTGTACATGGACACCCTGCCAGAGCTAGCTGCATGGTTCGCTGCATTGGGCCATATCCACTATGCTCGCTGGTTACCAGTCCACATCAGGGACATGGTTGGCATTGCAGAGAAACACCCAGATGTTGCTGCCAAGTTCCATGCGGGGCACTTCACATCCAAGAAGACTAGGCATGCTTTCTCCGCCATCTCCCTAGACCAGGCTCATGAACAAAACAATGCCACGGTCAAAGGCGATGGCGGGGCAGTGGGCCTAACTGAAAATCCAAGTGCCCTTCGACGGTGGATGGTGGCTCGGTCATCACAGTCAGTATGGCGTCAGTAAATCAATTTCCGCCATCTTGAAATCCAATATGGCGTCAGTAAATCAACTTCTAAGTAGAACCATTCAATTCCTTGACCTCAAGTTTGTACATCCAGACACTAAAATCAAGGCTGTAGCTGGTATAGAACCAGAAATATTTGTAATTAAAGATTTTTAAGCCGCCATTTTGAAATCCAATATGGCGGCCACATTGGGGTGAATTCCAAAGTGGTTCCATATCTGAAAATGTTCTCCATATAATATTCTATCATTCTGCCAAATTTGGTGCTTCCATCACAAAATGCACAATTGGTTTGCTATGCCGCTGCACTACATGGCTGTGTGCTTGATTATATTTACCTGTCAGCAATAGGTGTGGTTGAAACAGCCGAATCCACTAATTAGAAGGGGTGTCCGCATAGTTTTGGCCATGTAGTGTATGTGCTTTACCAAGCACTGTTCTCGTTTTTTTTTGTTTTACTAAGTTGTTGTCTTTGACCAATACTAGGACGTGCCCGTACGTACGTGCTTGCCCGTACGTGCTTGCCCGTACGTGCGTGCAAAAAAAAAACTTTGAAACCACGTGGCAGTAACGACCACAGAACACCCCCCTCTATTTACATGAAATGGTTTGGTCCATTCGCAAAGCCAAAGCGAACGGCTTGCGAGTACGGTAGAACCCCCCCTCTATTTACATGAAATGGTTTGGTCCATTCGCAAAGCCAAAGCGAACGGCTTGCGAGTACGGTGACCATACCTTGGGAACCACTTGTCTGATTAATTTCAAACCTTGAAAAGGCACATCCTCGGGTCCCCAGCAATATACCTGGCAAGTTTCAAGTATATCGGACCGGTAGTTGTCGAGAAACAGCGGTCACAGACAAACACACACACACACACACACACACAGACACACATACACACAGAGATTACTGGAATTATAGATAGACTAGGACGTGCCCGTACGTACGTGCTTGCCCGTACATGCTTGCCCGTACGTGCGTGCAAAAAAAAAACTTTGAAACCACGTGGCAGTAACGACCACAGAACCCCCCCCTCTATTTACTTGAAATGGTTTGGTCCATTCGCAAAGCCAAAGCGAACGGCTTGCGAGTACGGTAGAACCCCCCCCCCCTCTATTTACATGAAATGGTTTGGTCCATTCGCAAAGCCAAAGCGAACGGCTTGCGAGTACGGTGACCATACCTTGGGAACCACTTGTCCGATTAATTTCAAACCTTGAAAAGGCACATCCTCGGGTCCCCAGCAATATACCTGGCAAGTTTCAAGTATATCGGACCGGTAGTTGTCGAGAAACAGCGGTCACAGACACACACACACACACACACACACACACACACACACACACACACACACAGACACACATCCACACAGAGATTACTGGAATTATAGATAGATGATGTTATTTTACTTTCCATCATTATTATTGTTATTTTTAATCACTGTTGATTAGTCATTATTTTACCTTAATTTATCTGGCCTGGTGTTGGCTTAGCGGTCAGGGTGCCGGCTTGGGATCCTAGGATCCTGGGTTCGAATCCCGGTCGATCGCTGAATTAACGCCAGGGGGGTTGACTCAGCCTGTCATCCTTCCGAGGTCGGCAAATTGAGTACCAACTTGCTGGGATGAATGATCACGGTGTGTACCCCGATTTAGAATAGGCACACCGTATTCCTGCTCATCGTAAGAGCGTGACCAAGGGTTGGCGTCAGGAAGGGCATCCGGCCATAAAAATATTGCCTCAAACAGGGAACCATGATTGTCATGGGGCCCGCAAGGCTAACCCCCGCTCTAGCGGGGAAAATGGTCTTAAAACGATCATTCATTCATATTCATTCATTCATTCATTCTCCCAGTGTGTACCCTGGATTAGAATAGGTACACCGTATCCCTGCGTGTCGTAAGAGACGACTAAGAGGGTTGGCGTCAGGAAGGGCATCCGGCCATAAAAACATTGCCTCAAAAAGAGAACCATGACAATTACAACTACATATGGGCAGGGTACAGCCCGAAGTGGAGATCGGTTTCTGAGGTTTGGGACATGGAATGTAGGGACAATGGCAGGGAGATCAGGAGAAGTGGTGGAAGTATTGGTCAGAAGAAGAGTGGACATATGTTGTGTGCAAGAGACGAGATGGAAGGGAAGTGGTGTGAGAATGGTGAAGGGCAGGCAGGGACATAAATACAAGTTTGTGTGGCAAGGGTGTCTGGAGGGCGTGAATGGTGTTGGTGTCCTGTTTTCTGAGGAGTTTGTAGACAGTGTGGTGAGTGTGACTGGAGTGAGTGATAGGTTGATGATGGTGAAAATGATGATTGGAAAGCTCTTGGTGAACGTCATCTCGGGATATGCTCCGCAGGTTGGTCGGAGCGATGAAGAGAAGGACAAGTTCTGGTGTGCGATAGAGAAGCTGATGGAAAACGTGAAAGATGAGGAAGTTGTTGTGGTAGGAGGAGACCTAAATGGACATGTGGGAAGGAGTATGGATGGTTTTGAGGGAGTTCATGGGGGTTACGGATATGGTGTGAGAAATGGAGAAGGTGAAAGGATTTTGGAGTTTGCTGATGGAGCTGATTTGTTGATTTGTAATACTCAGTTCCAGAAAGAGGATAATAAGCTTGTTACATACACGTCAGGTGGGTCGACGACAACGGTCGACTACCTGATGGTGCTTAGGCGAGATAGGGGGCACCTCCGGGACACAAAGGTGATCCCGGGGGAGGAGGCTGGAGGCTGTTTCACAGCACCACTTGGTTGTCTGCGACATAAGGGTGAAAGGTGCGAGGAGAGCTCGGCGGGTGAAGTACCAACCGAGAATGAAGGTGTGGAGGTTGAAAGAGGTGACAGTAAGGGAGGCATTAAAAGAGAGGCTGAGTAGGGTAGAGGATGATGTGGTTGAGATTGAAAGTGGTTGGATGTCAATGAAAGCTAGTCTGTTGGGAGCCGTTGGTGAGGTATGTGGATGGACAAAAGGACCACCGAGGCACTAGGAAACATGGTGGTGGGATGATGAAGTTGGAAAGAGGATTGAGGAGAAGAGGAAGAAGTTCAAGAAGTGGCAGAAGGCGAAGGGTACGGGAGCAGAAACAGCAGAGGATGAAAGTTATAAGGCAGCCAAGATGGCTGCAAAGAAAGAGGTAGCAAAGGCGCAGGAGGCATGTAGGAAAATGTTCGGAGAACGCTTGGATTCAGAAGAGGGTCAGAGAGCAGTATTCAGGATTGCAAAGCAGATAGCGAAAGAGAGGTGCGATGTGATGGGGGTGAGTTGCTTGAAGGATGAAGTGGGACAAATCGTTGTGGACCCAGATGGAATTAAAGGAAGATGGAAAAGCTATATGGAAATGCTGTTGAATACAGAGAATGAATGGGATGGCAACGTGGAGAGTAACCCAGTTTTAGGACCGGCAGAGAAGATAACTGAGAAGGAAGTTGAGGAAGCGATAAAAGCAATGAAGAGTAGAAAAGCGGGAGGGCCGACGGGAGTTGTGGGAGATATGTTGAAAGCAGCAGGAAGTTGGGGTGTGAAGAGAATGACAGGGATCTGTAACCTGGCGGTGAAAGAAGGCCGCATTCCAGTGGATTGGGAACTGAGTACCCTCGTCCCTCTATACAAGGGGAAAGGTGACCCTCTAGAGTGTGGCTCGTACCGAGCGATAAAGTTATTGGAGCATGGAATGAAGGTATTGGAAAGGGTGTTGGAGAGGAGGATAAGGAAGAAAGTGAAGATCGACGAAATGCAGTTTGGATTTATGCCAGGAAGAGGAAAGACAGACGCGCTTTTTATTGTGAGGCAGTTGCAGGAGAAGTACATGGAGAAGAGGAAGAAGTTGTTTCTTGGGTTTGTTGATCTGGAGAAAGCATTCGATAGGGTTCCACGCAAAGTATTGACATGGGCAATGAGGAAGTTAGGAGTGGAGGAATGGTTGATCAGAGTAGTGATGGCAATGTACAAAAGAGCGCGCACAGCTGTAAGGACAAAGGAGGGGAACAGTGGTGAGTTTGAGGTGAAGGTGGGAGTGCATCAGGGGTCGGTACTAAGTCCACTACTATTTGTAGCTGTGATGGAGGTGCTGGCTCAGAACGTAAAGGAGGGTTTACCGTGGGAGTTGTTGTATGCAGATGATCTTGTGTTGATTGCGGAAAGTATGGATGGACTGAAGGAAAAGATGAAGAAGTGGAAGGAATGTATGGAGACAAAAGGTCTGAAGGTGAATATCGGAAAGACGAAGGTGATGGCAAGTGGTAAAGCATGTGGAGAGGTGGAAAGAACTGGGAAGTGGCCCTGTGCTCTGTGCAGGAAGGGTGTCGGAGTGAACTCCATTCAATGTACAATGTGTGCTGAGTGGGTTCATCAAAAATGTAGTGGTCTGAGAGGGTCATTAACCAGTGTGGCACCTACATTCAAATGTAAGGTGTGCACAGAGGGAGCTGCAGATGAAGGAAATGTTGAGTTGGATCTTGGAGATGGCGTGAAGCTGGAAGGTGTGAAAACATTTTGCTACCTTGGAGACATGCTGAATGGAGAAGGTGGATCAGACTTGGCAACGGTTGCTAGAGTGAGATGTGCATGGAAGAAGTTTCGGGAACTGAGTGGCGTGCTGATAAGGAGGGGAGTGTCGTTGAAGCTGAAGGGAAAGGTGTATGCTGCATGTGTGAGAAGTGTTATGATTTATGGGAGCGAGACATGGGTAATGAACGTAGAGCAGCAACGAAGGTTGGAAAGGGTGGAAATGCGAATGGTTCGATGGATGTGCGGAGTATCGTTGAGAGAGAGAGGAAGACAAATGATGAATTGCGAAAAATGATGGGAAATGGAGCCTGTGACTGATGTTGTGAAGAGGAACAGGTTGAGATGGTTTGGTCATGTGTTGAGGAAGGATGAAAGTGTCTGGTTGAGAAGAGTGATGGAAATGAATGTAGAAGGAAGTAGAGGACGGGGAAGACCGAGAAAGACCTGGCTAAAGATGGTGGAAGAAGAAATGCTGGCAAGGGGGTTAACAAGGGGAGATGCAGAAAATAGGGCAAAATTGAGAAGATTGTCATGGGGACTGCAAGGCTAACCCCCGCTCTAGCAGGGAAAATGGCCTTAAAATGCATGTTGTTGTTGTTGTTGTTGTTGTATTCATTCATTCATTCATTCATTTTTATCATGATCTTTGTTTCTGTTGTTTTCCTTTTCAGTATTGATTGAAAACATGAGGTTAGGAAGTGCATCGAAAAAAGAATACAACTTGTCAGATCATGTGTGTCCAAACCGAAATTGCCAAACTCTGTCCTCAACACTCAATAAATGTAGCAGATACAATAAGGTGGGAGATATCCATAATGCAGATGGTGACATTTTAGTTGAAGCTGAAGTAAACCTGAAGGGCCAAACGAAATTGGCGACCCCGTTGTTGATGCTGCAAAATGAAGTGCGACAACAACTTGTTGCGAAGACCAGCAGAGATTTGGAAAGCCTTTGGACAAAGAAACAGCTTTGCAATGCCTCCATTGATTTCCAAGACAATCTGCTTTTCAACAAAAGAGGGAGTAATTATGGCCAAAGACCTGCAGTCACCTGCCAGATGCAAAAGGAATGTCCTTATTGGTACACAGGAACTCATCTGGCTTCTAACGCTGGATCAAAGACAAGAATTCATATTATATTTTATTTTGGGGCTTTTCTTGAACATAAAAATGCTTGAGAATGGTTTCTTGTTGCTTGCAAAAGTTCACCCAATTTCAGCACAGCTAGCCGTAATGGATACAAAGTCAATCCAGTATTCATTGACCACCTTTATACACACTAGGGCATGCCCGTACTATATATATATCTAAAATTATATCCCCCCCCTCTATTTACATGAAATGGTTTGGTCCAAAGCGAACGGCTTGCGAGTGGTGACAATCCCCCCCCTCTATTTACATGAAATGGTTTGGTCCAAAGCGAACGGCTTCCGGAGTTTGGTAAAGAAATCGCCATCGCGTGCACAAACGCGCAGGAAAGCGAATGAATCGCAAATTCGTTTTTATTAGTTTTATTATTAGTTTTAAAACATAGTTTAACGCCAACATAGTTTGCAAACGTGAAATAAATGAATACGCTCTCAAATGTGCCATCCGAGGCAGAGTGTGTCCGCCACGTTCGGCACACGCGATAGTTCGCTGCTCTCTGATTGGTTGAATCGTTTTTTGGACATAGCTCGGTAAGTAATTGTCCGATTAATATGAAACCTTGAAAAGGCACATCCTCGGGTCCCCAGCAATATACCTGGCAAGTTAAAAGTATATCGGACCCGTGGTTGTCGAGAAACAGCGGTCACAGACAAACGTACAAACGTACAGAGATTACTGGAATTATAGATAGATGTACTGTCAATATTGGTGTATCCCAGGATTGTTGTTAGTCAAAACAATCGCTGTCCTTTTATGTCACTGTAGTTTAATGCTTGCAATTTTATTTTTACAACATGATGAAATGCTGTGTTGCCCAACAGTAACTTTCGTTTTCTGTTATTTATTTCACAGTAGCTACAGACACACCTGCATAAAATGAATAAAGGTTTTACCACATAAATTTGGCATTTTGTACAATTAAAAGTCAACATTTGGTATGAGTAATTTAGTTTGTTCAATGTTGCCTTTTTTTTTGTATACAAAGTTGAGGCCCATGTAAAAGCTCACACATAAAACACATAAAAACATAAATAAACACACATAAAACATATAATAAAGGGAACGGGAGACAAGAGGGGGAGAGAGAGGGAAGCACACAAGCACAACAACAGTAGAGAGAGAGCAGGGACATCGGTAGATCTGTGGATAGGAGAGGGCTGGGGAGGGAGGGGAGTACAAGGTATAAAACAAATCGACACTACTATGAGTTTCAGGAAAGAAAACAGAATTTTGAAAAAGGTGGATTTGGGGTGTATTAACGGGGCTAGAAAATATCAAGGTTTTGGATGGGGGAAGATAAGAGATTGTGGTGAACAGCTGTTTTAAAGACCTGGAGGGAGGAGTGGGATTGAACAGAGTGTGGGAGTTTGTTCCAGAGATGGGAGTAAAGAGGAATGAAAGAGTGAAGGTGAGCAGAGAGTCTTGATTTTGGTAGTTACACCAGAAGAGGGTTGCTGGCAGATCTTGTGCGACCTTTCGGAATATTTGGGGGGAAGAACACAGACAGAGCAGGGGGAGCTAGGCCAGAGAGGAGTCGGTAGATGACAGAAAGACCACCAACCTGCCTGCGGTGAGAGAGTGAAAGACCCTCAGAATCAACTTAATCGCGGTTAATCTTATCTTCAATCAACCAACTTAATTCCAATGATTCTAAAAGTTATGGTTTCTACAGTGTGAAGCCGAGCTAGGTGTGAGGCCGGAGCACCAGCCCAAAGGGGAGAGCAGTATTCCATTGAGCTGCAGATGAAAGCTTTGTAGGTGGTGAGAATCTCAGTAGTGCCAAGAAAGGACTTCGTATTACGGAGGATGTCCAGTCGGTGACTGGCTTTGGAGGCCAGCTTGGAAATGTAGTTTTCTCAGGAGTAGGGAAAATATGTATATGTATCTGATCATCAGTCAACAGCCCTTCAATAGGTGATTCAATTGAACTCGTGAATGCATTTAATATATTTGTTAGAATTTCAAAAACGAATATTACCTTAATTTCAAATATCTGTTTACTGGAAGCGTTCAGTAACTCACATTTCCAAGCTGTAGTGTTCTTTTTATATCAAGATGTAGCAGATAGGTTAAGTCTGCTGGTTAAGTATAGAAATCTATGTGATTAAATCTTCTTCGTTCATATGCAGTACAAGACTGTGGGGCAGCATCATTGGCTGAGGGTGCGGCTGTGCCGCTGATGTTATATCATCTGCTGGTTAGGGCAGTCATTTGGAATTTGGCCATTGTGCCAACAATAGCTCGCCTACTCTTCATGAAGGACACTGTGGGATCTTTAACATCCAACAACGAATGTTGGCAGAAGGGAGGCCTGTTTAACGTCCATCCAAAGGATGGCACACTTTTTTTTTTTTTTTTTTTTTTTGTATACAAGATCGAGGCTCGTGAAAGAGCGAACATTAATCACACAGAAAGACAAACCGACACATAAAACATATAACATCGGGAGCGGTAGACAAGATGTGGGGAGAGAGGGGGAAGAACACAAACACAACATTTGAGAGCAGGGACCGAGAGACATGGAGACATCGAGAGATCTGAGAGAGGGCGAGGGCTTTGGGGGGGGGGGGGCATGGGAAGGGGGCGGTGGGAGAGGTATAAAACATATGGACACTGCCAGGACTTCCAGGAAAGAAGTTTGAATTTCAAACAAGGTGGATCTGGGGTGAATTAGCGGGGGTAGAAAAGATCAAGGTTTTGGATGGGGGAAGATAAGAGATGGTGGTGAACAGCTGTTTTAAAGACCTGGAGGGAGGAGTGGGATTGAAGGGAGTGAGGGAGTTTGTTCCAGAGCCGGGAGAAAAGAGGAATGAAAGAGTGAAGGTGAGCAGAGAGCCGAGATTTCGGCAGTTTAACCATCAGAGGGTTGCTGGCAGATCTTGTGCGACCTGTAGGAATATTTGGGGGACAGAGCACAGAGAGAGCTGGGGGTGCAAGGCCGGAGAGGAGTCGGTAGAAGACAGAAAGACCACCTACCTGCCTGCGGTGAGTGAGTGAAAGGCCCTCAGAGATAGCTTCATCGCGGGAGATTCCAATAATTCTGAAAGCTTTGGTTTCAACAGCGTGAAGCCGAGCTAGGTGTGAGGCAGGAGCACCGGCCCATAGGGGAGAACAGTATTACATTGAGCTGCGGATGAAAGCCTTGTATGTGGTGAGGAGCTCAGGTGTGCCGAGGAAGGACTTCGCACGACGGAGGATGCCCAGTCGGCGACTGGCTTTGGAGGCCAGCTTGGAAATGTGGTTTTCCCAAGAAAGATCATGGCAGATAGTGAGACCCAAAATCTTGAGCGACAGAACTTCTTGGAGAGGATTGTTGAGAAAGTAGATGGGAGGGTTGTCCAGTCGATCTTTTCGGAGAGACATAGTAAGAGTGTGAGATTTGTCAGGATTGAAAGACATGTTCCACTTGTTTGACCAGTCTGTGATTTTGTCCAGGTCTTCAGAGAGTGAGGAGGCAGCAGACTGCCAATCTGAGGGAAGAGGAATGGAGTGGCAGAGAGTGGATTCATCAGCAAAGAGATAGAGAGGATTTTCGAGAGAGTCAGAGAGATCATTGATGAAGACCAGAAAAAGCACGGGGCCCAGAACACTGCCTTGGGGAACTCCAGCCTGAACAGGAAGAGGAGATGAGAGAAAACCATTCAGGGCCACACGTTGACGACGACTAGAGAGGAAGTCCGCCAGCCATGCGTGGAGATTTCCATGGATACCAAAGGAGGAGAGTTTGGTGAGCAGAGCAGGGTGCCAGACCGTGTCGAAGGCACGTGATATGTCGAGGGAGACAGCTCTAATTTCCTGTTTGGCATTGAGGACTTCCATCCATTGTTGAGACAGCAGAAGCAGCATGTCCAAAGTAGAGTGACCTGGTCTGAAACCAAATTGATGATCAGAGATCAAGCCATTGGAGAAGAGGAAAGATTTCATATCCGAAGCAATGATGGATTCCATGACTTTGCTGATAATTGGGAGAAGGCTGATTGGTCTGTAGTTGCTAGGATCTGTTTTTGCACCTTTTTTGTGCAAAGCGGTGATGTTGGCTGATTTCCAAGCAGATGGCAGTTGACCTTGAGCAAAAGAGAGGGTGAAGAGAACAGAGAGAGGGTGAGATAGAGCAGCAGAGCAGGATTTTAGGACCCGTGGGCTGATGCCGTCGGGTCCAGTTGCAGAATCAGATTCGAGGGTTGACAGAAACTTTTCCACCTTGTCAGGAGGAAAGGACACGGAGTCCAGGAGCAGCAGGGTACGACTGGGTATGGTGGGTACAGAGAGGGATGGGTTTGGGACACAAGATTTAGAGGCAAACACAGAGTTGAGGCATTCAGCTTTTTCACGTGCGGAGTCAGCTGTGTAGCCGTTTGAGGTAAGGGAGGGGATGGAGGGGGAGCAAACACCAGAAACGGATTTGACCAGACGCCACCAGGATTTGGAAGAGGGAGACAGATAAGAGAGTTCGGTCTTGAGAACGGAGAGATATTGTTTCCTGGCTCTCCTGAGGGTGGACACACACTTGTTTCGGGCTTTGTGAAAGGAAATGAGATTTCCTTCCGTTGGATTTGCTTTCCAGGAGACGAAGGCAAGTTGTTTCTGGGCAACACCCTCACCACAAGATTCAGTGTACCATGGACGGGAGGAAGGGTATGACAACTGAAGACGAGATGGGATAAATCTGTGCATGAGAGAGAGCAATTTACTTTGGAAGAATTCCCAGGATGAGTTGATGTCAGAGGTGGTAGAGATGGGAGACCAGTCCAGATGATTGATGGCTGCTTGAAGACCGTGCCAGTTGGCCTGAGTGAAATGCCAGACTCGTCGACGCTGAGCAGGCTCCCTGAGGATGGTCAGAGAGATGTCCACTTTAACAAGGACATGATCAGATGATCCGATCGGAGCAGAAGAAGAGCAGCAGACATTTTCAGGGAAGTTAGTCATAACCAAGTCCAGAAGAGAAGATGTTCCGTTGACTGAGATCCGGGTCGGGAAATTGACAGATTGTGTCAGTCCCAGTGAGTCGCAGAAGTCCTTTGCTGAGGAGCCATGGCTGGTGAGAGAGGTACCCACACCCAGCCAACTGGCATGATGACAGTTGAAATCACCACATATGAGGAAGAGAGAGTTGGGATGAGTAGATAGAAGTTGGTCCATATCATCAGACAGCGAGATGTAGATGGAGTCATCACTGTTTGGTGGACGGTACAACACACATATGAACAAGAGGTGGGAGCGAAGGGGAAGCCGTAGCCAGAGGTATTCCTGGGGGTGAGGTGGAGAGAGTGTAGTGCAGGGCGAGTGAGGAAGAGAGTTTTTGATAAAGATAGCAACCCCGCCTCCACGACGAGGCTCAGGTCTATCATACCGGAGGAGGGAGTAGCCCGGGAGAGATACTATGGAATCAGAGACATCAGAAAGGAGGAAAGTTTCTGTTAAGCAGATCACGTCTGGTTTGACAGAAGCAACCTGTATGGAGAGATCAGTTAAGTTTGAACGAAGGCCCCGGATGTTTGAGGTCCATACCGTTAATGAAGAGGAAGGGGGAGCATCAGATACAGAACAGGGGGGAGGAGGGGTAGGGTAAGATGTGGAAGAGGTGGAAGAGGTAGGGAGAGCTGTTGAAGGTGTGTCAGAGATTTCAGAATAGCTCGGAGAAAGGGAAGGATGGGGCGGACAAAAGGTTTGATGGTGATTGGGTGAGCCACAATGAGGTGTTATTTGAGGAGGGGGAAGAGCGAGGCAGAAGGTTGGGGGAGATGGAGGTGAGAGTTTGAAGGGGGAAGAAGTGGGGAGGACGCTTTGAGGAGGGGGAGTGAGAGGGGGGAAATTGAGAAGCAATGAGGGTGGGGAGATTTGAAGGGGAGGGGTGAGGGGGGAGTTTGGGAGGGAAGGGACAAGGGGAGGGATTTGAAAGGGATGGGATATGGGGGAGATTTGGAGGGGAGGGGTGAGGCAGGAGTCTAGGAGGGGGGGGGGGCGAGGGGGCGTCTTGGCGGGGAGGGGTGAGGGGGTAGTTTAGGAGGGAGGGGGCAAGGGGGGAGATTTGAAAGGGATGGGTGATGGGGAAGATTTGGAGGGGAGGGGTGATGGGGAAGATTTGGAGGGGAGGGGTTATGGGGAAGATTTGGAGGGGAGGGGTGAGATTGGATTTTTGAAAGTGTACGATTTATGGGAAACGAACATTTATTGCAAAATGAGTTTCTTGTGACCTTCGAGTTAAAAATATGTTTAAGGACGCTGGATGGAGGATGGAGTGCAGGAGAGTTTAGGGAATGTAGAAAAAAGGCACTATAGGAGATGGATATTTTTTTTGGGATGAATTGATTTGGTGAGCAAGTCGAAAGCAGCCTTTTAAAGAAGAAGAAGAAAAAGGTGTTATAAAATATGACGGAATACATAACTTGAGGGGAAAGTGTAAACATTGAAGGTTAATGAGTGAAAACTATCTGGGGAAATAGGGGAGAAACACGTGGTCGAAGAACGAACGAACGAATAAGAATGAATAAACGAATGAGAACAGAGAAGGAAATGTTTTTTTTTTGTTTTTTTTGTTTTTTTTTGAGTTGAGATTTACACAAGGAAGTAGGCTATGGGTGAAAAGACTGGGAATACAGAGAACGAAAGTTATTGGATCACAAACGACGGACCACTGAGAGAAAAACAAATCCTCAAGGTTGT
>NW_027619638.1:0-35953 GCF_964187855.1 Myxine glutinosa
CCTCGCGGTCCCCCTGTGCTGTCTTTCCCTCGCGGTCCCCCTGTGCTGTCTTTCCCTCGCGGTCCCCCTGTGCTGTCTTTCCCTCGCGGTCCCCCTGTGCTGTCTTTCCCTCGCGGTCCCCCTGTACTGTCTTTCCTCGCGGTCCCCCTGTACGGTCTTTCCCTCGCGATCCCCCTGTGCTGTCTTTCCCTCGCGGTCCCCCTGTGCTGTCTTTCCCTCGCGGTCCCCCTGTGCTGTCTTTCCCTCGCGGTCCCCCCTGTGCTGTCTTTCCTCGTGGTCCCCCTGTGCTGTCTTTCCTCACGGTCCCCCTGTGCTGTCTTTCCCTCACGGTCCCCCTGTGCTGTCTTTCCCTCACGGTCCCCCTGTGCTGTCTTTCCCTCACGGTCCCCCTGTGCTGTCTTTCCCTCACGGTCCCCCTGTACTGTCTTTCCCTGCGGTTCCCCTGTGCTGTCTTTCCCCTCGCGGTCCCCCTGTACTGTCTTTCCCTCGCGGTCCCCCTGTGCTGTCTTTCCCTCGCGGTCCCCCTGTACTGTCTTTCCCTGCGGTTCCCCTGTGCTGTCTTTCCCCTCGCGGTCCCCCTGTACTGTCTTTCCCTCGCGGTCCCCCTGTACTGTCTTTCCCTCGCGGTCCCCCTGTGCTGTCTTTCCGTCATGGTTCCCCTGTGCTGTCTTTCCCTCGCGGTCCCCCTGTGCTGTCTTTCCCTCGCGGTCCCCCTGTACTGTCTTTCCCTCGCGGTGCCCCTGTACTGTCTTTCCCTCACGGTCCCCCTGTGCTGTCTTTCCCTCGCGGTTGTCAGCTCTTTCACGAGCCTCGATTCAGTATTAAAAAAAAAAAAAAAAAAAAAAAAAAAAAAAAAAAATATATATATATATATATATATATATATATATATATATATATATATATAATTATGTATATATATATATAATTATGTATATATATATATAATTATGTATATATATATATAATTATGTATATATATATATATAATTATGTATATATATATATATAATTATGTATATATATAATTATGTATATATATATATATATATATATATATATATATATATATATTTATTTATATACACACACACACACACACACACACACATGATTTAGCATAGATCGAACACTATGCTTTATTATATGACCACTTCGTCGTTAGGTTATATCACCAGTATCGTTTCGGTATCGACTCACCTCCCACTTTCCAGTAAATATCTGTGTTGTGTATGTAATTTCCACAATTTACCTTTATCTTGAAAATCTTCTTCTATTTTTTTGGCCTGTTTTTGCTTTGGGAATTATAACCAAAGGCATCCAGTTATCACTCGGAACACATGATCCAAGCCATGTATTTTTCAACTTTAATTGTTTTTGTAACAATTGCCCCCACCACACATTTAAAAAATCCTGGATCTGGCTCTGCCCTAATGATGTTAGATTTATGATATGTGAATACATTTGTATTAAGCATTCTACAAGTGGTGCACCAACATTGATAGTTGTCATTTTTTGTTGTTATTTTTGAAAGTCTGGAGTAATACCTCAATTAATATGCCTTCTCCTGGCCTCCATAATGAAATTGACTTGGCTTGATACTTTGCCACAAATCCTATAGAGTACATTTAATTCCTTATTGAGCCCCTGAAAGCATTACAACGACTGGTAAACCAGTTAGATATTATACGGCTTAGATAGTGAGGCTATCATTGGTTGGGAAGATTAAGCTTGGATGCATTTGGAATCTTGAAATATATTCTGCACGTAATCTGCATTCTGAACCTATGCAGTACAGTTGTAAATGTAATTCTGGGATATGATGTCAAAATAACTTTCCTCCCATATAAAAGCTTTAAAAGAGCTCTTCTTTGTTTTTTATACCCTTAGAATCCAGAATCTACCATATAACACACAATGTCAGTTTGTGTGTTTGTGCAGATCATAAGGGTAGGTCCCCCTTCATAAGGGTAGGTTTTAAAGACCAATCTTTCAACACGGTTGTGTGTTCACTACCGTCTATTTTTTAGGGTAAAACAAACTCGAAAAACATTTTCCATAAAAGAGTAATTATGTCTCTTCTATTGGAATTGTAGAGGGTGGCTTGCAAGTCGAGCCTCAAGGGTGGTGTACAGAAGCGTTTTTTAAATAACAATAAATACAAGGTGGAGGGAGGTGAAATTCGCAGCACGTGATGTGCAATACATGCAGAGTAAAACGAGTGTTCATTTATGTCTGTAGGATTTCTAATAAATATAGAAGACTAGCAGAAGTACCCGGCATTGCCGGGCAGGGGAGGGGGGGGGAGGGGAACGGGGGGGAGGGGAGAAGAGGGGGAGAGGGGGAGAAGGGAGAAGAGGGGGAGGGGAGAGGGGAGGAGAGGGGAGAAGAGGGGGGAGGGGGAGGGGGAGAGGGGAAAAGAGGGGGGAGGGGGAGAGGGGAGAAGAGGGGGGGATGGGGAGGGGGAGGGATGGGAGGGGGAAGGCGGTGGGAGGGGGGAGGGGGGGTGGGAGCGGAGGGGAACGGGGGGGAGGAGAGGGGGGAGGGGAGGAGAGGGGGGAGGGGAGAAGAGGGGGGAAGGGGAGGGGGGGAGGGGAGAAGAGGGGGGAAGGGGAGGGGGGAGGGGGGGAGAGGAGAAGAGGGGGGAGGGGGAGGGGGGGAGGGGAGAAGAGGGGGGAAGGGGAGGGGGGAGGCGAGGGGGGATGGGGGGAGGGGTGAGGGAGGGGGTGGGGAAGGGGTAGGGCAGAAAGGAAGGGGTAGGGGGAAAGGAAGGGATAGGGGGAAAGGGAGGAGCATGGGGGGAGGGGGGAGGGATGGGGAAGGGGTGGGGCAGAAAGGAAGGGGTAGGGGGGAAAGGGAGGGGCATGGCGGAAGGGGAGGGGAGGGGGGAGTGGGGTGGGGAAGGGGTAGGGCAGAAAGGAAGGGGTAGGGGGGAAAGGGAGGAGCATGGGGGAAGGGGAGGGGATGGGGAAGGGGTAGGGTGGAAAGGAAGGGGTAGGGGGGAAAGGGAGGGGCATGGGGTAAAGGGAGGGGGAGGGGAGGGGAGGGGAGAGGAAAGGGGAGGGGGGGAAGGGGAGAGGGTAGGGTGGAGGGGGAAGGAAGGGGGAAGGGTAGGGGAGGGGAGGGGGAAAGGGCGGGGGAGGGGAGGGGGGAAAGGCGGGGGAGGGGAGGGGGGAAATGGCGGGGGAGCGGGAGGGAGGGGGAGGAGGGAAGGGGAGGGGAGGGATATAGATGGTTACTGGCAATTGATCACATCCACAAATGATGTAATCCACACAATTTATGTACTTTACATAACGTTAATAGGAATACATGCCCGTGTAGATGGGAAATACAGTTTGTTTGAAATAAATCACAAATATCAGATGAAAGTGAAAAAAAACTTATGTGGTGTGAATGGCAATGTTCCTCGCTGAAATGTGAAAAAACTGAATTACGTGCGAATGCATAACTGTGAGATTATGGCGGCAAAGTTGGAACATCACGTGATCGCTCTGAGCGAATCAGCGCGCTGCTCTGCGACCAGCTGAGATTCCGTGTATAATGTTCCTCGCTGAAATGCGCTGAGGTAAATATGAATAAAAAATTCGATATATTTTCACTTTTACGTTTTGGCTAGCTCGCTCGCGAAACTGACGAAGATCCTGAGCAAGGATCGCTACGTTACGCTACGTTCACTACATTATGGCTAAAAATATGGATCTAAAGATGAAAGAAAAAAAAAACCTATGTGGTGTGAATGGCAATGTTCCTCGCTGAAATGTGAAAAAAACTGAATTACGTGCGAACGCATAACTGTAAGATTATGGCGGCAAAGTTGGAACATCACGTGATCGCTCTGAGCGAATCAGCGTGCTGCTCTGCCATTCCGGTCATAATATTCCTCGCTGAAATGCGCTGAGGTAAAAATATGGTTAAAAAATATTATGAAATAAATTTTTAAGTCGACCATGTTCGTACCAGGCTCAATGGCCATGTTTGTGCCAAATATCAAGTTCGTGAGCCTCTCCGTTTAGGAGTCTATCGGTAACATTACACACACACACACACACACACACACACACACACACACACACAAACTGTGTTTTATATATATAGATACAAGCACACCTGACACTAGGCCAAGGCTTCAGACTTTGGCATGCTCACGAGGCTGCACCGTTGAATAAACTGTTCCAACCCGTCATATTTAACGTTTTTTTTTTTGCTCGTCCTACAATAAAGGCAGCAATGTTTTGTGGTGAAAGAATTCTGTCATCTATGTAATATTCTCCATAGGTGATTCTGTCTGTGAGTCTGTCCGTGGGTGTGGCCTCCTCCATTGAGGGAGTAGCTCCACCCATTCTGGAAGGGGCTTCAAATACAAATCACCACCATTTTGTTTACTCGCATAGCTTTGAGGCCTCTTTTGTTAGGCCCTCTCACAGTCTTGCTCTCTCACAGTTTTATTTCAACTCTAATTCCATATCTCATTTCATTTTTCACAGTCGCTAAGTCGGTTTTAAACTCAGTTTGCATAAAAAGGGAAGGAGATTTGTTGAAAGTTAACGCACAGGCAGGAAATAGCCAAGATCGGCACGGTTTATCACACACCGCCCAAATAATAGACGAGAAATATTCGATGAAAGTTAACGTTTTTAGAACAAAATGCAATTTTAATGAGAAGGCCTGTATAATGTAAACTAACTTTGCAATACAATATTTATTGATAACGCTTTGTTTTAATCTATTTTTACTTTGTAAAGGGAAATGTTTTCGATACATTCAAGTTTAAAAATGAAGTCACCCATGACAGATGTGCATTTTAAGACTGAATCAACACGTCTTGATCATACATTACTTTTTGAAGAAACAAAGGAACATTTTGATTACAACTCAAGCAAAGGAATCCAGGCAATGCCTGTTTTGTTTGAAGCAATTATACACCGCCCAAAGAAGATGCGTTTCATTTCTAGAGGAGATAAAATGGTGAAATCTTTAATAAAAATGTTTTTTGGTTTTCGCACGAGTTTTCAAGGCTGAATCAGACGTGTTCACATCCAGGATCATTAAAGAAACTCCATTTCACGTGTGCATGGACATGTAATTCACATATGTTAAAAAAATATATAAACAGACAGGAAATTGCTGAGAGATATTTTTTCATTCTTATTTTATAAGCTATGTGCACGTACACTTTGAAGAAGTTTATTTGAAATCTTTAATTTAAAAAGTGTCATTTTGTACGCTGTAACGAAAAGAGTAACTTTGGTTTTCCCGGGACAGAAAGGTGCAATGTAATGTTCTTATACACTGCCCAAAAGGCTTTTTTTTCTTTCTCAGGGACTTTTCCATTTGAACTGTATTCTTTATATAGTCAGAATGTTTCATTCTTTAAACGCAGTCACAATAAAAAGTTGAAATTAGGTACTCTGCACATGGAGAGAGGGCCGGAGCATCGTTTACGTGTCGCCACTCGCATTTGTAAATGCTATCTCCAAAATGAATAAAATAATGAGGGAACAGAACGAGACCGCCAATGAACGCTAACACAGACTTGCACGGGATGCTGAGCAACAAAGACATTGAAAGGTAATGTGTGCTCAGCAAACATATACAAGAGCAGCTGTAATGAATCCGGATGAAGTGTTGGATAATATTGTTGAAGATCATCATTGCGGTGCGAGTCTAATTACGTCACCATGCGTGTACTGTTCTGCGAAACATTTCATTCATGAATGAACAGTACAAGGAGGCGGTCCACACTGTGTTGCTCCAAGAGAAAAGTTAAATTACCTCTAATATTTGCTGTACCTGCTCGATTGGAACAACCTGCCAGAGTGAGGGGGGAGAGGAGACTGGGGGAGGGGGAGAGAAAACTGGGGGAGGGGGAGAGGAAACTGGGGGAGGGGGAGAGGAAACTGGGGGAGGGCCGCAGGGGAGAGGACACTGGGGGAGGGGGAAAGGAGACGGGGGTGGGAGAGGAGACTGGGGGGTGGGAGAGGAGACTGGGGGGTGGGAGAAGAGACTGGGGGAGGGGGAGAGGAGACTGGGGGAGAGGGAGAGGAGACTGGGGGAGGGGGAGAGGAGACTGGGGGAGGGGCAGAGGAGACTGGGGGAGGGTGAGAGGAGACTGGGGGAGGGGGAGAGGAGACTGGGGGAGGGGGAGAGGAGACTGGGGGAGGGGGAAAGGAGACTGGGGGAGGGGGAGAGGAGACTTGGGGAGGGGGAGAGGACACCGAGGGAGGAGGAGAGTAGACTGGGGGAGGGGGAGAGGAGTGAGGAGGAGTTGGAAAGGAATGAGGGGGGGGAGGAGTAAAGCGACCCACTCCCCCATGTGTGTGTGACCCACTCCCTGGTGCAGTGTGCATGATGTGGGAGGGATGGGGCGGGGAGGGAGAGGATTTGAGGTCTTGAAGTCACATTTTACATTAGGTGTAATTACACATTTCAAACTGTATTTCCCATGTGTATGCACATGCATTCACATGTTATCAGAAGTAAATAAATTGTGTGGATTACATCCATGTAACCATTTTATAAAACTGAATGTGCAGCATCTAAATTAAGATGTCCAAATGTCACACACGTCCATGCCCGTGGGAATTCCCACGGGTGCCCCGACTAGTCTATATAATATTCTCCGTTGGTGATTGTCTGTCTGTTACTGTCCGTGGGTGTGGCCTCCCCCGTTGAGGGAGTAGCTCCACCCATTCTGGAAGGGGTTTCAAAAACTCGTTTACACTATTTTGTTTTCCTCGCATATCACTGAGGCTCCATGGGCCTCTGATAGGCCTCTGATGTCCATCCGAAGACTGAATCAACGTGTCTTCTATCATAAGTTACTTTTTGAAGAAACAAAGTTACATTTTGATTACAACTCATGCAAAGGAAACAAGGTAATGCATGTTTAGTTCGGAGTGATTGCGGCAGCAGTTTATTATACACCTCCTAGAGTGGATGCGTTTTCATAATGCAGAGAAAATAAAATTGTGAAGTCTTTAACAGAAAAACTTTTGGTTTTCACACAACCTTTCAAGGCTGAATGGGAGAGGTAAAATGGGAGAGGTGGGAGGTAAAAAAAAACACATGGACACATCTCGGACTTCCAGGAAAGAAGTCGGTATTTCAGAAAGTCGATCTGGGGGTGAATTAACGGGGGTAGAAAAGATCAAGGTTTTGGATGGGGGAAGATAGGAGTTGGTGGTGAACAGCTGTTTTAAAGACCTGGTGGGAGAAGTGGGATTGAAGAGAGTGAGGAAGTTTGTTCCAGAGGCGGGAGAAAAGAGGAATGAAAGAGTTTGGTGAGTAGAGTCTTGATTTTGGCAATTTCACCAGAAGGAGGGTTGCTCGCAGATCTTGTGCGACCTGTAGGAGTATTTGGGGGAATTTATTGTGGGGACTTTGCTCAACTCGGCTGGTGTGTGTCACCAGGAATCGCCAAAGATCGTCTCAATCCTTGGTGGGAAAGTGCGCTCGTCGCATGGATTAGGCCTCACTGCATGACTGCAGCGAGAAAGCAGCACTCGTCCACCCATCATTCTTGCTTGGAAAGCCGCAGCTCTTCCTCCTCATGACCACCAGCAAGATCTCGCCACACGGCCATTCGCGATCGGGTCAAATCGGAAAATGCGCAAAGATGTTGGCACACAACCATCAGCTATGGCTTCCAGAATCAGCCGCCCAAAGAAGAGAGATCAGGAGAAGCAAGAGAAGAAAATGTTGGTCCACGACCATCCACTCTGGCATCCAGAACGAGAAGAAAAATGTCTGCCACTCCAACTATTTTGTACCCGTGGCTCTGACGTCATCTCGCCACGTCTCCGTCTCTGCTCCTATCGGCGAGTTCCATCTTACCAGTGCTTTCTATCGATCAAAATCCCGACCAATCACTGCTCTTCGGGAGTGCCTCTCGGCCTGCCCGTCCTGTGTCCTCTTACCAAGTCGGGGTAATCAGCGGTAGTGCTTGATGCATGGTTTCCAGTGGTTTTTATTAATTAGTGTGGTTAATGGGCGATTTTGGCTCGGTGTTTAGTGTGGTGTCATAAGGAACAAAGGAATAAATTACAGAAGCATTTACAAACAGGGAATTAATTACCCATAATCCCTCACTAATTAACAAGCCCCACTCCTCTGATGGGGACGAATATACAAGCTTAACCCGACAGTCCGGTCTACACAGATTCCCTACTTATGGTACATCTAGATAGTTCTTCTTCTTCATGACAGTCGGAGCACACTAATCTATACACTCTACCTGGCTCAAAGGTAATCATTGTCTACCCCCTACAAACATAGGACAGCCCCCCCTGGAACCGTAGCTCCTGCAAGGTTCATTGCAGGCGCTACCATCCCAGTCTTAACACTTACTGACTCACACTTAATTAGCCTATGAAATAAATCAGGAGGGCTGTGGGAAGCGAGCCGTAGCTACTTACCTATTCTCCTTACCGTTCTACCCCCTTAAGCAACAATTTACATTTCAAATCTCGAAGTCCTTGCTCCTAACTCCTGGGGCAGGAAGAAAATCAACAAAGCACACAAAAACCTACCTTAACCACAAAACGTATTCATCAATTGCAAAAAATTCAAAATTCAAAACATTTGTACAACCCCTTCCTACAGACCATGTCCCCCGGTGGATGCCACAATACCCAACGTTACCTGCGGGGCCGTCCCAATGTACCCAAATTTCCGCGGGCCCTGCCCTGGTGTTACAGGTGAGTAACATGGCTCGGTGGATTTCGCCCACATTCACTCACACAAATCCCATAACCATTCACACACGTTTCAAAAATCATCAAAGCACGTACTTCACCCCTTTGCAAGACCATGGCGTAGATGTCATTATACATGTGTGTGCGTTTCTACTAGGCAGCGGGGAGGTACCGTACAAGCAAGATGGTGGGGGCGTTTCAGGTTGTGGTGCCCGCAGTCCAAAAACAAGTCACCTGATTTGCGACTTCTTCACCCCGCTCCCCCCCCTTTAACTCTTGGCCCCCTGACAGCCAAACAGCTCCTTACACTGTCGTCCCGCTGGGGAGGTCTCCACTCCAGGATTTCGTGCCTCGGGCTTTCACACAGCCTCATGGGTCACCAAGGGTCTCTCCATATCCAAGGGTGCCCAAACAGACCCCACCACCGACGGGCTCCCAATTTACAGACACCACTCGTTGCCAGGGGCAATTACTGCAGGGGGTGGGGGGGCGGGGGGCACAGTCACCGCTCATCCAGGGCTTTATCTGTATCTGCGGACACACACACCTTCCCCACCCACAAAATCCACGAAAACATTTCCTCCCCCGCTGCCATTCAATTCTCAACCACATTTCCAATCAAGATGTCACAAAAAGGTGATGCCATGGACTGCTTACATGTGAAATCACCTTTCACATTTCAATCACATTTCCAAACTCAATAATCACCATTTAATCTCCATCCTTACGACCAGACAAAAACACAAAACCTCCACATATAAACAAACGCCACCGACAAGACACGTTGTGACACATACCATTCCCCTCACCGGCCATGCCATCACTCTCACCCACCCCCTATTCCAAATTACTCATGTCCCAATTTCTAAAAGCAAGTACTGAACACCTGGGACAGTACACATCAAGTCACTTACCTCAAGTGCAGGTAGTTGCATGTTGGTCGGGTCCACGAGTGTTATCCACCCTCCAGAATCCCAAAATCTATCCCATGGGACCAATCAAATTCCACCAAATTTCCTGTTATCCTACTGTAATGGCAAGTATGTGGATTCGCCTCCTCCGGTGCTCTTTACTACACTACTACATTTGGCTACGACAGCTCCACCCCTCTACTGTGAAAGGGCCAAAAGCTGAGCAGCCGAAACGCCAACATGGCCCATGAGTGTCCATAAGGGTGCGACCCACCATCCATCCTTCGGCCCCTTGCGAGGAACACGGCTGCACTAGCCCCAAGCCGGCCAATGTGGTGAGCACCTGCTGCCTACTCCACCCTTCCCAAGGCCTCGGACCTAGGGGGTACGGTCGCAGTGTGTGGCATCCTCATCACGTCTCCTGCACCTCTCACATCCCCCAGTCTACTCACATGCAGCCCCCAGTGCCCACCCACACTTGACCATGCCCAAGGTCTAGTTGACAGCCATGCCCTCCAGGAGACTCAATCCCAGAAGACATGATCCACACACCTCGGATACCCATAACACCAGGTCGACCTCCAGACTACCCAACTACATCACCACAACCCCACGTCCCAAATATCAACGCCATCGCCCCTGTAACCAGTTGAAGGCTGTGTCCTGCTGCTCTATCCATTTTCATCCCAGCCTCCAACAATTTGGTCGAACACACCTGGATCAATAATGGTTCCACTATGCAGTGTCCACCATGGCCTCACAAAATGTACCCTTGAATTTGCATCTAACCCTCAGATTACTCGTGCCAATTGTTTTTTCACATTTCACTATCTTCACCAAAGAAGGGTGCTTCTCCATGCATGTGCCAGCGGAACGTGTCCCTATATGCTCGGCTCGTTCCAAATTCCCAATTTCACAATCTCATGGCTCTCTTTCCAAGCCGAGAGTCCACAAATCACAACGGAATATCTGTGGAAGATCATTCTCACACCATCACGTTCCACAAATGCTCCAATGGTTGTCCGGTGGGCTATAATCATTCCTGTCCATGCGGTTCGACCCGCGTCCATAAACCAGCATAGCATAGCAGGTCACCACATGCTGGCTGTCCCAGAGTCTCAGGGAGAGGCTGCCAGGCCGCATGCCCGGGCGGTCACCACATCAGGCCCGCATTGGCCTTCCATGGTGCCGCCACCAAAGCGTGACCTACAACATCTCCTCCGAGTGGTCCTCATGATGAACCATACCAGCCTGCCGGCACGAGACACTCGCTCTGGCGGCGGCCCGATGGACCAGGGACCAAAATTGAATCTATTTGTCCTTGTCAGACACCCAACCGGTCCACCAAGTTTCGTCCAAATCCATCCACAACGTTTTGAGATATCCTGCTATGTATCGTTTTGGCCCTATCTCCCAATGGTGAAGAATCAGTTAATTAAATTAAATAATCCTCATATCCGAATCCACATTCAGATCTTCACCAAAATTGAATCGATTCACCTTGTCACGCACACGACCTGTCCAACAAGTTTTGTCCAAATCTGTCCATAACTTTTTGAGATATTTTGCTCACAAACGGACAAACAGACGGACAGGGGTGAAAACATAACCTCCACCCACCTTTGGTGGCGGAGGTAACAACTGCAAGGAAAATCAGATTAAGAGACAGGGAAGGGAAAGTAAGGGAATTCCAGCAGGTAATGTCGATGAACTGAAGTCTGAAAAGCCCTCGGCAGGGAAAGCGAGGCGGTGGAGTTAATTTCCGTGTGGTGGATCGATCTCCGGGGAGTGATGGTGACAGCGACAGCTGATGGAGCGATATCGGACGTTTATCAAATAACCGAGGCATTTGCTTGGGAAATGTGAAGGATTAAAAAGATTATACATTCATTCCTCTCATTCCAGTTTACCATATAAGTTCTTTAATTTGTTTTTTTATTCTGCCATTTATTACCCTCCGGTCACTTCTCTCGTTTTGAGCCTTCGCAAAGTTTTGATGTTATAATCTACTACCTGCTGGATTCACTTGGTGTCTCCACCAACTTCAGTGAGAATAACAGATCAAACTAGAACGCCACTCAGTAGAGCGCATACTCGCGCCGTGGGTCAAGTTGGAATAGCACGATTTCTCAAAAGTTTGAGGGAGTAGTTCAGTGACAACACAACACAAGACAGACACTGCACAGATATATATTGTTACAGATACGACTTTGATGGTATGGTGGGCCGAGCGGGATGGCCGCCGTATCCGTACAAGTTACCCCGATTGCACCCGGGGTTGACTAATCGCGCTATGCTGGCTCAATAAGAAAAAGAAGACACCCGGCTGGATTACAATCACACAATACGACACCAGGGATACGGTTCTCAAAGGTTGTTATTACAATTGCGGAAGGTTTAGATTACAGGGACAAGAGGGAAACATAGGAAGGTGGGCACTTAAACACACTTATATTATCCCCGGACAGACGACAGGTAAACGCGGGACAAGGCTCACTCACACGGGGTTTGATGGCCAGGAAAGCGGGTAGCGATCGCTCCAGGTGCACCTGTGCTCAGGGCAGGATCACGTACGGTGGTGTCCAGAGATGCGTGAAGGTATCACAGCGCTTGTGGGTCGCGACTTTGGTCTCAAGCTGGGGAGGTCGCTCAGCGCTCGGGAGGGTGGCGTCTTTTCCTTCCAAGCTCGGGGCGCATCTGACGTCACGTCCGGCGCGGGGCCGCGTATATCCGGCGGGGAGTCACGCCCTCGCTCGTTAGCTCCGCCCCATATGGCATCGGCCCATGGCTTCTCATTGGGTGCGGGGGTTACCGGCTCCGCCCTTGACGAGGGGCCGACAGGGAGCCCCCTTCTGGGTAACCCCGTCGAGCACATGTTCAATGGCGGCCAACCGAGCCGGAGTGAGGACGCAAAGCCGCTGTTGTTGTGGTTGTTGTTGGAGCTTGAGATGATGGGAAGAGATGCGGGGAGGTATGGGAAGGTCCTAAACTCCTACTGGTGCCATATCATCACATTCTGGTGCAACGAAGAGTCATAATTAATGGAAACAAGTCCTTAACTGACATAGATTAAGAATAACTAGCAAGATGTCCTATAATTGTCTACGTGTGGTGCGGGGGACCTGGGCACGACATTTAATGGGGGAATGAAGGGGAAGATCGGCTCTAATGGGTGTTGTTTACAGACAATGGGACTAGGGAATGGGGTAAGGGGAGAGTTGGGGAGTATCGGAGAAGATAGGGGAATATTTACAAGCGGATATGGAGGTCAAATTCCATATTCGCAACATTGCACCCTTCTCTACCCTCGGGGCGTCCCGACCCGATAAATTTTTACCTACTTTAGTGTGGCACGCAATGTAGTTCCCTCTACTATTAACTCTACCCTGAGTGCGACAGTTTTATAGATATTCACAAATGAGTAAATATGTCCCCCTGCGACGTTGCACCCTTCTCCTCTCAGAAACACACCCACAGGATAACCGAATCCGGAAAGAATCCTCAAACTAAACATACAGCCGGTAGGGAGCATTATTTACAAGACTACGCTGCTATTTACACTACGATCCAGGACCTGTTTTTGGAGGAACACATGCAGATGTTATGCATAGAGGGAGCGCGCTTCCCAACATCGATACACCAACCCACGAGTGCTCTGTGGCCGACGGCCTTTAATAACGTGCAGAGCACCCTTTCCCGAGCATCAACAGCACCACCCCACCACCAATCGGTGCAGTCACCATTGTTCATTGGAATAAAAATAACTTCAACAACCCCTAACCCTGCAGGTGTCTCTTGCTCTTCTTGTGGTGCACTTGGTGGTTAACTAAAAGTGGTTCACCTGTATGGCATAGGTGCCACGTTGACCCATAGGTCCATCCCCGGGTGGTGCTTGGCCGCAAACGAACTGCGGTCCATTGTGGGTGGCCACAAACATTGCGGTCCATATGGTGTACCGATCCAGGCAGCGAACAGCGAAAGTGCAGGCCCACAACTGCGTCGCCAGCACCTCTCTCTCCTCTCTCTCTACCCCAAAGCCAGATCCTCGGAGGTGGGAGACAAAAGAAGCAGACAAGTGAGTAAGGTGGTAAGGGCGCAAAAGTGCACGCAATGTAAGGTAATGCACACTGGGGGCACATGGGAACCAGGTGAGACAGGTACGTTCCTATCGTACGCCCCCCCCCCCCACCAGGTAACCTACATGGCCCCTCCCTTACCCCTTACTGCATCCACACAACACAACACTACTCATAAACATCTACTTTACAAATCAACAAACATCCCTACTGTCTTCCCCGTTCCTCCCATATACCAAATTCGTCTTCTCTCCCTCCTAACCAATCAAATTTGCCATTTTCAACTCTCATCAAAATTTGCCATCTCCAACTGAACATCAAAATTTGCCATCACCAATTCATCATCAGTCCCTCCTAGGGAGGGAGAGATGGAATCACCCCAATGTCTCATCCACGTCGTGATGCGTCTCACAAATCCTCACAGCAATCTCATTTCTGCAACACAAACAAAGAAAACACAGGTGTGGAGTCATCATCATCACCACAGGTAAGTGGCTGCGTATGGTGCGACAGGTTCATCAATCCTAACTATTTCCTAAATGACTTTAACAACTTTACACTACCCGGGGTCTTTCTCCGGCCAAACCATTGGCCCTCTTACACTATGGGTTCTAAAAACCAATTCCCATTGGCCAAACTGTGGTGCTCTTCAATTTGGGGTCTCACTCCCCCGATTCATCTCCCGGTGCCCTCGCACAATTTCTGGGCTGCGGCGTGTACCTCTCCCAGTGGGTCTACCCACCTGCACACCTCCACCACTGCAGTTGCCTCCGAGCTTACCTGCTCCTCACCCTAACCTAACTACCTGGGGAAGGCCCTCTGGCTCTCTCCCCACTCCGTGCCCTCTCTGGCACTGGGCTGCCCGATCCACACCCGGGATCCTCAGGCACCCACTCACAACTACCGGCTCCCAGAGCCCACCTGCGGCCTCACCTGGCCGACATCCTCACAGTGGTGGAGTGCCCAACCAACTACACACACTAACAGGCTACACGCCCAGCCATTTCCACAACACTAATGCACCCATTCACAACACCATTCTGCAACCGCACCACAAATGCCAATATCCAACCACAATTTACCTGCACCCTCTACCTAACACTTACACTACCCGCCCCGGGTGCTCGTGAAAGGGGTCCACTCTTCCCCCATCCACACCTTCGCACCATGCACACCACTCCGTACCACTTACTCCAACTCTCTCCACACACCTGTACCTGCACACCTGTGCTCTCACACCTGGTGCCACCGGCACCCTTCTCTCCCCAAGCGCATTCGCGCTGATCCACAACACTCACTACTCATACACTACTCCACACACCTGTCCAGTTGCACACCTGTGCAATCACACCTGTTCAATCCTCACACACACAGCATCATCTCAGCTAACTACTCCCTTCTGAAACTTGCGCTTCCCAGTCGTCCCTTTAACTATTGCGCTCCCTCGTCATTATAATCCACACTAATCTACCTGCGTCCCCACTACAGGTATCAGTCACTAACTAATCTTAACGTCACCTAATGTCAATCTTCGCTAGATCCCTACACACCATATCCTAACCCACCCGGGCTAGTTTTCACTGCCATACACCCCATAAGCTATTGCTCCTTTGCCCCCCCCATGGGAAGGGTGGCAGGGATGCCATCCCACCACATCGGGGGTCTCTCACTACCAATTTTGCACATCAAATTTCAACAAATCAAAAATTTGCCAATCACTGCCCATCATCTGCCAATCACTACTGCCAATCCTTTGCCAATCCTTTGCCAATCATCAAATTTTGTTTTTCTCTAATTTTGGGTCCAAAACACTAACCTCATCACCCAGTCTACTCACTAATACCTCTCGGTGCGCCAATCCCTGTCCAAAGCCCGGCTTCGTAAAGCCAGGCAATGGATGCTGGTTGTTTTGTGCCAGCGGCTGGATGCGTCCGGCATTCGGGGCAGGGACGGGGGCTTACCCGGGCCGAGATCCCACGCACCACCTCGGCGTGGAGCCATCCAATGTCCCGATCTCGACCTGCCGGCACGTCTCAACAAAAAGTGGTCGCCATGACGACCCTTTCTATCGGGCTGCCAGCTCCGCCTAGTGGAGCACGGACGCGGCCGTTCAAAGCGAGGCCCAGCACGCACCGAGGGCCCGATTCGGCTATAAGTCGTTCTAAACTCTATCCCGTCTAACGTCGATGCTTCACCTGGACGCTTACACCCCGCAGCCCGTTCCTTGCTCACACATCCAGCCGTTTCCATGCCCCTCGTACCGTTCCTTACACACCCAGGTACACCCATTCCACTCACCGCCTTGGTCACACACCTGACCACCGAACACTTTGGCACACACTCGTTGGTAGCACACCTCACCAATACACCTCTTCGCGCCCCCTCCTCGGTCACCTCCTCTGTGACAATCACAGGTGTGCTCTCATTCGCACACCCAACCACGTGCCTCACCACCAACTCCAGCGTGCATTCCCACTCACGCTCTACCATTCCAGGTGTGCATCCTTCCATCCCAGGTGTACATCCTCGCTCACCTGTCACAACTAACTCACGCTCCATGTCACTCTCACTACTCTCCCCTCCATTCCTGACAGCGCACTCACCCTTACTCTTGACAGCACACTCTTTCCTCATGCACCTGTCCGTCACACACCTTTCTCGCGCACACTCTCCCGTTACACCCTCTGTAACACTCACCACAGGTGGACACTCTTCCTTACTTCTGACAGCGCACTCTTTCCTCATGCACCTGTCCGTCACGCACCTTTCTCGCGCACACTCTTGCGCACACTCTCCCGTCACACCCTCTGTAACACTCACCACCCCGCGCTTCCACGTGCTCCCTCGCACACGCGCTACGACCGACTCACTCTCGCCAGCACACTCACTCCTTGGCACGCACTTTTTCCTCACACACCCCAGAGTCGGACTTTCTTGCACACCTCCACTTTCGCACACCAGACCTGTCACACACCTCACCAACGGCCTCTCACGAACACCCGGGTCCATCTCGACCCCCAAGCTCCTTAAATCCCCTGGCGCATCATACGCACGACCATATTGGTCACCACTTACACCGGGTCCTCTTCCTTTTCGCTTCTCCTCCATCACCTGCGAATCCCTCATCCGGTTAATGAGCACATCATCACGATCCAAACACAGACTTTGGACCAATTCTTTTATCTCCTCTTTTATCTCTTTGTTATCCCCTCTCCGTCGCTTCTTAATTTCGCTCACCCCCTCTTCCACTTCTTTCCGTGTCGCTTTCAACCCTCCTAATACCGCAGTGTTCCTTTGAACCTGCTCCACTAACTCCGTCTGTCCCACCGTCAGCTGCTCCACCTCCTGCGTCATGTCCTCTATGCCCCCTTGTAACTTTACAGTCCCCTTTCTCACCTCCTTCTCCATGTGCTCCTTACAGTGCCTCACCTCCTCGCGCACTCCTCCGACCTCCTCACTCACACCTCTTCTAATCTCCTCTCCCTCTACCCCATTTTTCACTCCCTCTATCTGATTCTCCTGGGCAGCCATTCTATTTTCTACCCCCATTAACCCATTTTTCACCTCCTTTATCCCGTTGTCTAACCCCTCTCCGGTACCCCTCGCTTCGTCCCTCATTACCCCCAGTTGGCCCTCCAATCGCTCACTCCGAGCCCTCATTCGGTTCGTTATTTCTTCAATTTGGTTTCCCAATCGCTCACCCTGAGCATCCATCCGGTTCCCCAACCGCTCACCCAATCGCTCAATTTGGCTCCCCATACTCATCTGTACAGCTGCCTGTAACTGCGCAATGAGGGCCTGCATGTCAATCGGCTGCATGTTAAAGCCCGCTGATACAGCCGGCTCGGCTACCGCACGCTCGTGCGAGGCGCCTTTTTGCGCGCCCGCTACTTCGTGCGTGACGGCGCTATTTTGCGAACCTGCCGCCCTCACTGCTTCGCTCTCCTCCTGTCCCTCATTTTGGTCCTGGATCGACCCTACCTCACTCTCCCCTACCGGACCCCAGCCGTCTTGATCCGCCATAGCGCGACTTGCAAAATTCGAGTTTCGTAAAACAAAACAAATTTCGGCCGCTCCAAATTTTGACCAAATTTTTTTTTTCCTCTATTCGTTTTTTTTTTTTTTTCTTCAAAATTTGGTCGGGCCTCGAATCTCACTCCCGACACCAATTGTTACTGATACGACTTTGATGGTATGGTGGGCCGAGCGGGATGGCCGCCGTATCCGTACAAGTTACCCCGATTGCACCCGGGGTTGACTAATCGCGCTATGCTGGCTCAATAAGAAAAAGAAGACACCCGGCTGGATTACAATCACACAATACGACACCAGGGATACGGTTCTCAAAGGTTGTTATTACAATTGCGGAAGGTTTAGATTACAGGGACAAGAGGGAAACATAGGAAGGTGGGCACTTAAACACACTTATATTATCCCCGGACAGACGACAGGTAAACGCGGGACAAGGCTCACTCACACGGGGTTTGATGGCCAGGAAAGCGGGTAGCGATCGCTCCAGGTGCACCTGTGCTCAGGGCAGGATCACGTACGGTGGTGTCCAGAGATGCGTGAAGGTATCACAGCGCTTGTGGGTCGCGACTTTGGTCTCAAGCTGGGGAGGTCGCTCAGCGCTCGGGAGGGTGGCGTCTTTTCCTTCCAAGCTCGGGGCGCATCTGACGTCACGTCCGGCGCGGGGCCGCGTATATCCGGCGGGGAGTCACGCCCTCGCTCGTTAGCTCCGCCCCATATGGCATCGGCCCATGGCTTCTCATTGGGTGCGGGGGTTACCGGCTCCGCCCTTGACGAGGGGCCGACAGGGAGCCCCCTTCTGGGTAACCCCGTCGAGCACATGTTCAATGGCGGCCAACCGAGCCGGAGTGAGGACGCAAAGCCGCTGTTGTTGTGGTTGTTGTTGGAGCTTGAGATGATGGGAAGAGATGCGGGGAGGTATGGGAAGGTCCTAAACTCCTACTGGTGCCATATCATCACATTCTGGTGCAACGAAGAGTCATAATTAATGGAAACAAGTCCTTAACTGACATAGATTAAGAATAACTAGCAAGATGTCCTATAATTGTCTACGTGTGGTGCGGGGGACCTGGGCACGACATTTAATGGGGGAATGAAGGGGAAGATCGGCTCTAATGGGTGTTGTTTACAGACAATGGGACTAGGGAATGGGGTAAGGGGAGAGTTGGGGAGTATCGGAGAAGATAGGGGAATATTTACAAGCGGATATGGAGGTCAAATTCCATATTCGCAACAATATATATATATATATATATAATATATATATAATATACTAGCAGAAGTACCCGGCATTGCCGGGCTGGGGAGGGGAGGGGAGGGGGAGGGGAGGGGAACGGGGGGGGGGGGGGGGGGGAGGGGAGGGGAACGGGGGGGGGGGGGAGCGAGCCCCTTGGCAAAGCGAGCGATTTTTTTTTTTTCATAGCGTCATATCGTTCATAGCGTCATAGCGATTTTTTTTTTCATAGCGTCATAGCGATTTTTTTTTTCATGGCGTCATATCGTTCATAGCGTCATAGCGTTCATAGCGTCATCGCGTCATCACGTGATCGCTCTGAGCGAATCAGCGCCCACCTGCTCTGATTCCGTTGATTCCGTGCGCTGAAATGCGCTGAGGTAAATATGGATCGTCAAATATTTTGAGTTCGGCCATGTTCGTCCCACGCTCAATAGCCATGTCTATGTCAAATATCAAGCACGTAAGCCTCTCCGTTTAGGAGTCTATCGGTAACATTACACACACACACACACACACACACACACACACACACACACACACACACACACCACACACACACACACACACACACACACACACACACACACACACACACACACACACACACACTGTGTTTTATATATATAGATAGAAGATAATGTTAAAAAACAAAACAAGGCAATTTGACTTACATTTTCGGATTCAGCGTTCAATTCTATATAAGTGAGTGTATTTTGAGGCATGTGTGACTTCAAATAATATTGTAAGCCAGAAAAAACGTTCGTTAAGTCTTTATAAGTTCATCAAATACTGACACCGCGATTGACATTCGCTGAGGTGAATGTTGATATCTCTTCTGAGGGGAAAAAAACCATTTTTAAAGCATTATACGTATCAAACAATACATTTTATGAAACGGGGAAACCTAATACACACTTTGGTGGTTTTAAAATGACAGAATATGTCTTTATTAGAAGAAAAAAAATGAACATTGAAGACGACGCTGCTAAAAAAAATACACCGCTCTAACGCATAACCACGAGTTTAAACTACATTTACAACAAATATGAAAACAATTTTCATATCACAATGTTAAATATAGAATATATAGAAGATAATGTTTTTAAAAATGAGCCCTATCTTCCAATGGTAAAAAAATCCTTCAAAAAATTCCTGGATCCGGAATAATATCCTGAGCTTCACCAAAAACTAATCAATTCTTCCTTATCCCAAGGGCAATCATCCCCACCAACTTTCATCCAAATCCGTTCAGAACTTTTCCAGATATCTTGTTCACAAACACACGAACACACACACACACGGACACGATCGAATGCATTACTCCCTGGTGGGAGTAACAAAATATATGAGGGTGGTCATGTGATTTTAAGTCGATAATTCTGATTGGTCTAGAGCCATTATTGCGTCATCTGATAAGCAAACCAATCAAAGCTAGTCTGTATCACAAGGAATTCCCTAGGCATAGGGCATTGCCAAGATATCCTTTCTGTTTTACTTCCATTGAAAGCCACTCAACTCGAGTCTTGCTTAAGGCAGAAACTACAAATAAGTTGATCTCATCATTACCTCCACCACTGAAGGAGGACGGACGTTGTGTTTTCACCTATTTCTATTTATCCAAAAAAGAGGAACTCTCAAAAAGTTGTGGATGGATTCGGATGAAACTTGGTGGAAAGGTTGGGCATTTGACAGGGAGGAATTGAATCCATTTTGGTGAAATTTCGGATCCGAATAGGAGAATAAAAAAAAAAAAAAGAGTAATTCTTCACCATTGAGTGAGAGGGCCAAAAACGATATTTCAAAAAGTTACGGATGGATTATGACAAAACTAGGTGGATGGATGAGTTGTTAGGTGACAAGAACAAGCCGATTGGATGTTGGTACAGGTTCAAATCCAGATCCGGCCTATCAGTGGGATATAAAAGGTAAATTGTTCACCTGGTTGAGGTGTGTTCTATGCCGAGTGCCCTTCTAGTTTACCTATGGGATTTTAACGAAAATGTTGGATGGCGCTGCTTTCTTCATTTAACTCAATATGTTAAATTTATAAAGAATTGTTTCAACAATGCTCATTTCAAGAAGTGCTTCTGCTCTGTGTGATAAAGTTTCTCTCAGGTGTGAGCAGGACTCACAAATTTAAGTTAATTTCTCAACAAAAAAAAATCCCATTGGAGCAATCCCCTGGACCCCCTTCCTCTTCCGCTCCCCCCTTCCAAGCAGTCTTTCCATCATATAGATAGGCTACTGTGGCCCTTTCCTGGAAAAAGCTCAGACTTCCAGACTCTCACAAATAAGTGGAATACAACCACTGCCTCTGCTACTACTACTACTACTGCTATTACTACTGTATAGTAGGGGAACGGAACGAAGGGGAACGAATCTTTTTTTTTTGCGCATGCACAAGATTGGAGGTCACGTCTTTTCGAACCTGTCCATGTGCTCACGCTTTCGAAGTTGAGTAATTTTTCACAATTGTGTTTTTGTCGAAACTGTATCTATCTTTCGGTGGGTGTACCTCTAGTGTGTCTTTAGTAAGATTCTCGGTGTTAATTTTTCATACATGTATACAAAATCGTCGGTTAATTCGTGTCGTGTATTCTGAGGCCGAGTAGGCTAACGTGTCCGACCTTGAGGCTTTGTTTTTCTCTCAGCGGTTCGTCAATTGTGCTGCAATTACTTTCGTTCTCTGTTTTTTGTCCCAGTCTTTCACCCCATACTTGTTTAAAATCTCAACTCAAAAAAAAAAAAACCCCAAATTTTTTTTCCCTTCTCTGTTCTTATTCGTTTATTCGTTGTTTTTATTTGTTCGTTCGTTCTTCGATCACATTGTTCGTGATCAAGTGATCACGTTGTTAAAAATGTTTAAACTTTCCCCTGAAGAACTGTATTCTGTCGTATATTATAACACCTTTTTATTCTTCTATAAAAGGATGCTTTCGACTTGCTCACCAAATCTATTCATTCCAAAAAAAAATTCCATCTCTTACAGGTCCTCTTTTCTGCATTCCCGAAACTCTACTGCACTCCACCCCTCCTTCAGCGTCCTCAAACGTATTTTTGACTCGAAGGTCTCAAGAAACTCATTTTGCAATAATTGTTCGTTTCCCATTAATCATACACTTTTCAAAATCCGATCTCACCACTCCCCTCCAAATCTTCCCCATCACCCCTTCCCTCCAAAATTTCCCCATCACCCCTCCCCTCCAAAACTTCCCCATCACCCCTCCCCTCCAAATCTACCCCCTTGCCCCGTGCCTTCCCCTCGTGCCTTCCCCTCCAAATCTTCCCCATCACCCATCTCTTTCAAATTTTCCCCCTTGCCCCTCCCCTCCAAATCTTCCCCATCACCCATCCCTTTCAAATCTTCCCCCTTGACCCTCCCCTCCAAATCTTCCCCATCACCCCTTCCCTCCAAAACTTCCCCATCACCCCTCCCCTCCAAATCTACCCCCTTGCCCCTTCCCTCCAAATCTTCCCCATCATCCATCTCTTTCAAATCTTCCCCCTTGCCCCTCATCTCCAAATGTTCCCCATCACCCATCCCTTTCAAATCTCCCCCCTTGCCCCTTCCCTCCTAAACTCCTTCCACACCCCTCCCCTCCGAGACTCTCCCTCGCTCCTCCCCCCCTAGACTCCCCTTTCACCCCTCCTCCTCAAAGCGTCCTCCCCGCTTCTTCACCCTTCAAACTTAAATCTTCATCTCCCCCAACCTTCTGCCTCGCTCTTCCCCCTCCTCAAATAACACCTCACTGTCCCTCACCCAATTACCATCAAACCTTTTGTCCGCCCCATTCTTCCCTTTCTCCAAGCTATTCTGAAATCTCTGACACACCTTCATCAGCTCTCCCTACCTCTTCCTCCTCTTCCACATCTTACCCTACCCCTCCCACCCCCTGTTCTGTATCCGATGCTCCCCCCTCCTCTTCATTAACGGTATGGACCTCAAACATCTGGGGCCTTCACTCAAACTTGACTGATCTCTCCATACAGGTTGCTTCTGACAAACCAGACGTGATCTGCTGACAGAAACCTTCCTCCTTCATGATGTCTCTGATTCCTTGGTATCTCTCCCATGTTACTCCCTCCTCCGGTATGATAGACCTGAGCCTCGTCCTGGAGGTGGGGTTGCTATCTTGATAAAAAAAACTCTCTTCCTCACTCGCTCTGCACTGCCCTCTCTCCACTTCACCCCCAGGAATACCTTTGTCTACGGCTTCCCCTTCGCTCCCACCTTTTGTTCATATGTGTGTTGTATCGTCCACCAAACAGTGATGACTCCATCTACATCTCGCTGTCTGATAATATGGACCAACTTCTATCTACCCATCCCAACTCTCTTCCTCATATGTGGTGATTTCAATTGTCACCATGCCAGTTGGCTGGGTGTGGGTGGGTACCTCTCTCACCAGCCATGGCTCTTCAGCAAAGGACTTCTGCGACTCACTGGTACTGACACAATCTGTCAATTTCCCGACCCGGATCTCAGTCAACGGAGCATCTTCTCTTCTGGACTTGGTTATGACTAACTTCCCTGAAAATGTCTGCTGCTCTTCTTCTGCTCCAATCGGCTCATCTGATCATGTGCTTGTTAAAGTGGACATCTCTCTGACCATTCTCAGAGAGCCTCCTCAGGGTCGACGAGTCTGGCATTTCACTCAGGCCAACTGGCACGGTCTTCAAGCAGCCATCAATCATCTGGACTGGTCTCCCATCTCTACCGCCTCTGACATCAACTCATCCTGGGAATTCTTCCAAAGTAAATTGCTCTCTCTCATGCACCGATTTATCCCATCTCGTCTTCAGTTGTCATACCCTTCCTCCTGTCCATGGTACACGGAATCTTGTGGTGAGGCTGTTGCCCAGAAACAACTTGCTTTCATCTCCTGGAAAGCAAATCCAATGGAAGGAAATCACATTTCCTTTCACAAAGCCTGAAACAAGTGTGTGTCCACCCTCAGGGGAGCCAGGAAACAATATCTCTCCGTTCTCAAGACCGAACTCTCTTATCTGTCTCCCTCTTCCAAATCCTGGTGGTGTCTGGTCAAATCTGTTTCTGGTGTTTGTTCCCCCTCCATCCCCTCCCTCACCTCAAACGGCTACACGGCTGACTCTGCACGTGAAAAAGCTGAATGCCTCAACTCTGTGTTTGCCTCTAAATCTTGTGTCCAAAACCCATCCCTCTCTGTACCCACCGTACCCAGTCGTACCCAGCTGCTCCTGGACTCTGTGTCCTTTCCTCCTGACAAGGTGGAAAAGTTCTGTCAACCCTCGACTCTGATTCTGCAACTGGACCTGATGGCATCAGCCCACGGGTCCTAAAATCCTGTTCTTCAGCTATTTCACTCCCTCTCTCTGTTCTCTTCACCCTCTCTTTTGCTCAAGGTCATCGGCCATCTGCTTGGAAATCAGCCAACATCACCGTTTTGCACAAAAAAGGTGCAAAAACAGATCCTAGCAACTACAGACCAATCAGCCTTCTCCCAATTATCAGCAAAGTCATGGAATCCATTGTTGCTTCAGATATGAAGTCTTTCCTCTTCTCCAATGTCTTGATCTCTGATCATCAATTTGGTTTCAGACCTGGTCACTCTACGCTGGACATGCTGCTTCTGCTTTCTCAACAATGGATGGAGATCCTCAATGCCAAACAGGAAATTAGAGCTGTCTCCCTTGACATATCACGTGCCTTCGATACGGTCTGGCACCCTGCTCTGCTCACCAAACTCTCCTCCTTTGGTATCCATGGAAATCTCCACACATGGCTGGCGGACTTCCTCTCTAGTCGTAGTCAACATGTGGCCCTGAATGGGTTTCTCTCATCTCGTCTTCCTGTTCAGGCTGGAGTTCCCCAAGTCAGTGTTCTGGGCCCTGTGCTTTTTCTGGTCTTCATCAATGATCTCTCTGACTCTCTTGAAAATCCTCTCTATCTCTTTGCTGATGACTATACTCTCTGTCGCTCCATTCCTCATCCCTCAGATCGGCAGTCTGCAGCCTCCTCACTCTCTGCAGACCTGGACAAAATCACAGACTGGGCAAACAAGTGGAACGTGTCTTTCAATCCTGACAAATCTCACACTCTTACGATGTCTCTCCGAAAAGATCGACTGGACAACCCTCCCATCCACTTTCTGAATAATCCTCTCCAAGAAGTTCTGTCACCCAAGCTTTTGGGTCTCACTATCTGGCATGATCTTTCCTGGGAAAACCACATTTCAAATCTGGCCTTCAAAGCCAGTCGCCGACTGGGCATCCTCCGTCGTGCGAAGTCCTTCCTTGGCACACCTGAGCTCCTCACCACATACAAGGCTTTCATACGCAGCTCAATGGAATACTGCTCTCACCCCCCCCCCCCCCGGGCTGGTGCTCCTGCCTCACACCTAGCTCGTCTTCACGCTGTTGAAACCAAAGCGTTCAGAATCATTGGAATCTCCCGCGATGAAGCTAACTCCAAGGGCCTTTCACTCACTCACCGCAGGCAGGTTGGTGGTCTTTCCGTCTTCTACCGACTCCTCTCTGGCCTTGCCCCCCCAGCTCTCTCTGGGCTCTGTCCCCCACATATTCCGACAGGTCGCACAAGATCTGCCTGCAACCCTCTTATGGTTAAACTGCCAAAATCAAGACTCTCTGCTCACCTTCACTTTGTCATTCCTCTTTTCTCCCACCTCTGGAACAAACTCCCTCACTCTCTTCAATCCCACTCCACCCTCCATGTCTTTAAAACAGCTGTTCACCACCAGCTCTTATCTTCCCCCATCCAAAACCTTGATATTTTCTACCCACGCTAATTTCACCCCAAATCCACTTTTTTGAAATACCAACTTCTGTCCTGGAAGTCCTTGGTATTCTTGTGTTTTATACTTCTCCCACCCCCCCCCCCCCCACTTCCCTTCCCACACTTCCTCCCCCCTAGCTCTATCCCTCCAGAACGGATCGAGGGTTTTCTGGTAACAGGTTTTCCGGAAGTGACACGAGCAGGTTTGGTTGCTCGAGGTTGGGATAAAAGATTGACTCGGATTCTGAACGCTTTGGACATCTTTTCCTTTCACGTCAAATTGGTGACCCCGACGTGATGCAAAAGGACGGGCAAGGAGTTGAAAACGACCAACAATTCACCGGAAGCAACCAAGCAGCCGCACCTTTCCCGGACACTCAACCAGAGTCATCCGTGGCAACGGTTTTGTTGAAGCTTCTGCCATTCTCGCCGAATGGCCCGCAGATGTGGTTTACACAAGTCAAAATGTAAGTTGACACCCCAAACATGACTATTGAGTCACCAAGGTTCAAATACATTGTTGGCTCCTTAGCACCAGCATATGCGATGGAGGCGAGAGATATTTTATGACAACCTCCAACGAACAAACCCATACACGATTTTGGAGGCCGCTTTCATAAAGCGCACAACCCCTTGAGCACCCACACTTTCAACCACTTCTTACAACAACTATCGGGGATGCCTCTGTGTGGTGGTTGTACTCCCCAACGCACGTTGGAGGCCAAATCTTCCCCATTCATCCCTGCTGCCCGGATTTGTCATGGTGGAGCAGTCACTGTCAGAGTGCCGAACGGTCACCATGGACCGGCCCTTTCCCTCTTGTCTCTTCTTCTCTCTCTTTCTTTCTATATAACTCTGTCGTGGCTCCGACTTCGTGAAGGTGGTTGCCAGAAAGCCCTTTCGTAGAGAGATAGTGAGAGCGTGAGATTTGTCAAGATTGAAAGACATATTCCAAGTGTTTTACCATCTTGTGATTTTTCTCAAAGTCTCACGAGAGGGAAGAGGGTGCAGCCTACCTACTGTAACTGAAGGATGAGGGATGTCACAGCACAAGGTGAACTCATCAGCAAATAGATAAAAGGGATTTTCCAGAGAGTCAGAGAGCCAATTTGGAATTTTGGAAATAAATACAATTTTGGGAGAGAATAGCACTGGATTGCATATATTTTTGGGAATAATTATTTGTTTATATTGTCACATTTATGGGGGTTAGGTGAAAGCATACCGTAGGGGAGGTAGAACTGTATAAGAAGTAGCATGGACCATGTTACTGACATGTTGGAGAAATCTCGATGTACAGTAAGTAGGAAACTGTCGCTTAAGATCGTTTAATTGTTCTTCACATGGGGGGTGAAGCAGTGCTAATTAGTGGTATGTATTAAGGATAGTTTTCCCCAGTGCATACTGTTATGAATTTGGTAATGCAACATCTAGAGCTAGGTAGATCTGAATAGGTAGGTATTCGGCTGTCGTGACAGGGACTCTACATGTAATAAGTTATTGATGTTCAGGCGGTTGTCGGGGTAAGATGTATGAGTGTGGATCTACCTGGAGATTCGAGTGTTAAATAGTGAGGGGTTAAAGGTAACGCCCCTGTGAGTATCACCTAGTAATCAAACCTTTGTCCTTTATGGCACTGCAAACCACATAAACATTAGTTAGGTCCTTAGCGCAACATTAAATAATCCCCTTTCCCTGACAAGGACTTCGTATTAAATTGACAGGAAACCAGGTCAAAAACACCACCACAATTGGCCGCCACCGTGTACACCTCCAAAGGCCTAAAAACCTGGCCGGCACGTGTTATGCCAGGACCGCAGGGTCGCGTAACGGGGGAGATGTCAGGAGTCGCGGGAGGCTTTGATTGGCTGAGGAGTGCGCAATGTGACGTCATCGGCCACCAATATAGGCGACGGTCGGACGCCATTTCAAGAGTTGAGTT
Organism: Myxine glutinosa; assembly: GCF_964187855.1. Classification (NCBI taxonomy): domain Eukaryota; kingdom Metazoa; phylum Chordata; class Myxini; order Myxiniformes; family Myxinidae; genus Myxine; species Myxine glutinosa. The sequence goes on from NW_027619638.1 coordinate 27,664, forward strand.
AGTTGAGTTGAGTTGAGTTCGTGGCAGGCACTGCAGACGCAGGCAGGCACCAGAGAGTTGAGTCGCAAGCCAGTTGAGTTGAGTTGAGTTGAGTTCGTGGCAGGCACTGGGAGACGCAGGCAGGCACCAGAGAGTTGAGCGGTGGTGGAGAGTTGGAGAGGACACGCCATTCCAGTCGCAGTTCGAGTGCAGTTCGGGTTGTAGGGAGTCGCAGGAGACACACGAGAGCACACCCAGTTGGCACTGAGCAGTTCGTTGGCACTTGGCTGCCAGCACTCCCGCGTCGAGTCGAGTGGAGTTGAAAGGAGTCCTTCCTGTCCCTGGTCAAGTGGAGCCGCTGGCCTGCGTCGGACGCGTGGTGCTTGGAGCGAGGGGCCTCGTGGTGTGCGATCGGGCCGGAAGGAGCGGTGCTGGACACCAACAATACAAGACGACAAAGACAGATAAGCCCGATCTCCGCGTATATTTTGAACGACGGGACGTGTTATTTTCGTGATTAATCTCCCTCGTTTGTGTTTGCTGTCAGTCGTGTGGGGACGTCCCGATTTAGGTTTATTAGAGTTATTAGATTTACCGGCGGGCTTTTTCACTGGCTTTACTTTTCCTAATAAACCCTTATATTACTTTTTGTACATAATATCTGAACGCAGTTTTCCTGGGTGTTTGATTTTAATAGATAAGGTTGCGGAGCCTTCGCTGCGTCCCGCCATTTCGCGCGTTGGTGTTGAACTTGAGTCCGCCATTGAGTGTTCGCCTCGGGAGTTAAAGTCTCGCAAATCGGTCATCCGTAACTGTGGTGTTAATCACGGTTACGCGACAAGTGGTGTCAGGAGTGGGATTTGAACCCGTCGGACAAATTTTTTTGTCCGCGGGGAGACATCGACACGGTCGGGCGTACATTGCGCCCGACGTTCGAACGCAAAATTTTTATAGTCGAGGCGGAGAAATTTAGTAATCAATTGGGCATACGGAGCGCGATATCGCGTCTTCGTCAAATTTAAATTGTGTTACTGGAATTATTAAAATAAATACGCGCGCGGGAAGCAATCTTCCGGAAAGCGGATGTCGGAAATTGACGAGATGGAAGTACGCAGCGAGGCCTCCGTCAGCGTCGGGAGTGAGCCGGAAATGGGGGATAAGGAGGATAGCGTTGGAACTTTCCCCGCCGCTGGGACGGCCCCGATAGATCTCCAGACCATAGTAAATTTAATAAATGCTCAGAGGGCCGATAGTGAGCGATTGGGAAAGCAGATGGGAGACATGAACGCACAGAGTGAGCGAGCCAATCGGGAATTGAATGACAAAATTGAAGGAATGGAAAGAAAAATGGAGTCCCAGGGGAAGGAATGGAGGAATGAAATAAAGGAAAGGAATGAACAATTGGAAGGAAAAATTGGGGAAATGGCACAGCAGCTGGGGGAACGAATTGATGGCATAGAAGGGAGAGTGCAAAACCAAATTACGGACAGACTGGGGAAATTTGAGGGTAAAGTAGAAACTCAAATGGGGGAGATGGAAAAAGCCATAGGAGTGGAAATTGAATTGAAACGGGAGGAATTAATGTCAAAAATAGAGGAGGGCGTGACGCAGGCTGTCCAAATGGGGGAAAAGTTGGAGGGTCAGATTGGTGCCACAAATGCTCGAATTGATAAAGCAAATGGGGACCTTGAAGGCTATCGGGGCCGGGTGGATGCCAGAATGCTACAGCAGAGTGAGGAATGGGGATTGCTCAACCGACAAGGGGGCAAATTGGCCGAGGAGGTGAGGGGGTTGGAAACCCGCATAAAAGAGCAGGAGCAAGGGTTAATTGAGAAAGGCCTGTGGGGGCCACTAATGGATAATGAAAGGGTGAGTGATTTTATGCAGGAGCGACTGGAGATCTGGGACAATACCATCAAGAAGGAGGTTGGTCGGGTTCAAGAGAGCCTGAAGGAAGAGGTGAGTAGGTCGGTTAAACATCTTCAGGACCAGATTAAAGTGACCCAGGAGACCCTCACCACGAGCCACATTTGGACACCAGAGGCTCCGAAACGGAATACCCAGTTGGGGGGGTGTTTTGGCCCCGGACTGGATTTGGACAGAGAGGAATCGGGGAATAGAGTCTCTGGAAAGACAATCCCCCTCGTACATTTTGACGGATCAGGGAGCCTCGAGGCTTTCCTGACACAATTTGAGTGCGTGTCTCAGCTCAATGGTTGGGGAGAGCGGGAGCGCATGGGGAATCTGGTGGCGACACTGCGGGGGTCAGCCGCCGACGTGTTGAACGTAGTCCCAGAGGGAATATTGACCAGCAAGGCCATTTGTGAGGCCTTAAATAACAGGTACGGGACAGGCGCAAGGTGCGACCTGGTCAGGGCACAGCTGCTGCATCGCAGGCAAAAGCCTAATGAGACGTTGCAGGAGCTGGCCCAGGATATATACCAATCTGTGAGGATAGCATACAGGGACCTACCAGCACAGGCGTGGGACAAGCTGGCGATAGAAAAATTTATGGCGGCTCTCCCTGATCCTGAGGTCCGGACGTTGGTGGAGTTACAGGACCCACCCACGGTGCACCGGGCAGCGGAATGCGCGGCGAGACTGACCTTTTTGAGAAGGTCGAACCGCGCATCGGAGAGGGCACCTGTGACGGTACGGCAGACCGAGGTGCGGGATCGGGAAAAGCCAGAGGATGACATCGGGCGAATGTTAAGGGGAATCAGCCGCCAGCTGACAAATTTGATGGGGGGACAAATTGCAGGGAGCGAGTCACGACAGGGTGGTCCAGGTTGGCCATCAGGACGGCCTGATTTTTATCGGGCTGGGCCGGGAGAAAGGGGGGCTCCACCTGGCTACCAGAGGGGTCCGTTCTTGGGGACTTGTTTTAGATGTGGGAGAAGAGGGCACAGTCAGAGGAATTGTCGGCAACCATATGGGCCCCCACCTCCTGACAGGCTTCGCAGTCCAGAAAGGAGGGGGCCCCCAGTAGGTCCACAGATGCCAGACAGAGGACCACCACCTCCGCCTGGGCCAATAGAGGTAGAGTGTGCGGGAAACTAGAACGAGCCGAGCATATGGGCCATGCTCGGCTGGCATGTGTATGGCAAAGCATCCTTCTTTGGTGAGGTTAGTAAAAGGTGACAAATGTTTGGCATGGGTAATCTGTGGGTTAGATGCAAATTTAAGGGTGGATTTTGAAATGTCATGGTGGGCACTGTACAGTGACGCCATTATTGATTCAGGTGTGTAGACCAAAGTGTTGGAGGCTGTGATTAAATTAATAGGGTAGCAAGACACAGCTTTCAACTGGTTGCGAGGGCAACTGTGCTGATATTTGGGATGCGGGATGATGGGGATGTAGTTGTGTAGCCTGAGGGTCAACGTGGTGCTGTGCGTGTCCGAGGTGTGTGGACCATGTCTTCTGGGTGGGTCTCCTGGTGGAGCATGGCTGTTGACTGGACCTTGGTGTGGTCAAGTGTGGGTGAGCACTGGGGGGCTGCAGTTCTGTAGTCGGACTGGGGGATGATGGGGAGGTGCAGGGGACGTGGCTGTAGGGATGCCACGCACTGCGACCGTGCCCCCCAGGGCCGAGGTTGTGTGTGCGGTAGTGTGTGTTGTGGCAGCAAGTGCTCACCACATTGGCCAGCTGGGGCTGCTGCAGCTGTGTTCCTCGCAGGGGGGCCGAAGGATGGATGGTGGGTCGCACCCTTATGGACACTCATGGGCCATGTTGGCGTTTTGACTGCTCACCTTGTCCCGGTGACCCTTGCACGGTAGAGGTGCAGAGCTGTCGTGGCCACAGGTAGTTGTGTAGTGATGATCACCGTTGGATGCGGATCCACATACCTGCCAGTGTAGTGGGGACAAAAGAGAAATTTGGAAGTATTTGGTAGGCCCAATGTGAAATTTTGGGATTGTGAAGGGTGGATGACGCTCTTGGACCTGACCAACCTGCAACTACCTGCACTTGAGGTGAGTGTTTTGAGGAGTACTGTCCCAGGCTTCAGGATTTGCTTTGGGAAATTGGGGACATGTAATTTGGAGTTGGGAGGCGGGTGTGAGTGATGACATGGCCGGTGAGGGGATGGAATGGGAGCCACAGTGTCTTGTGGGTGGCGTATGTTTTTGTATTGTGGTTACGTGTTTTGATGTGGTCGTGAGAGTGGAACCTGGAGAGTGTGTGATGATTATTGGAGATAATGAGGGGTGATAATTGTGCTTTTGGAAATGTGCTTTTGGGAAGATGTGATGGTTTAAATGTGAACTGGGGGAATTTCACATGTAGCAGGCCATGGCAAGCCTTGTAACACCTTTTACACCATCTATGGAATTGTACTGAATTGTGCTGAGTTGTGTGGAGAATTGAATGGCAGCGGGGGAGGAAGTGTGTTTTGGGGTCTTGTGGGTGGGGAAGGTGTGTGTGTCCGCAGGTACAGAGCAAGCTCTGAGGAGCGATGCCTGCGGGCCCCCCTCTGCGGCAATTACCCCTGGCAGCCGGTGGTAACTGGAAATTGGAGCTCGTCGGTGGAGGGTCTGGTTGGGCGCCGCGGGGTGAGGAAGTCCCCCGGTGACCCGTGTTGCTGCGCGAAAGCAGGAGGCAAAGGAGCCTGGTGTGTGTGGAGACCCTCACCGGCGAGGTAACGGCGGAAAGGGGCTGTTGGGCTGTCATGGGGCCAAGAGGTAAAGGGGGGGGGGGGGGGCAATGAATTTGTAAGTCGGTTGACTTGTTTTTGGGACTGCGGGCACCACAGCCTGATGCGCCCCCACCATCTTTTGTGCGGTACCTCCCCGCTGCCTAGTTGAGGAATGCACACACACGTGAATGACATCAATGCCATGGTCCTGCAGGGGGTGTATTGGGAATAAGTGCTTTGTTGATTTTTGCAATGCCTTGATGACCTATGGAATGAGAATGAGTGGTTAAGGGGTCTGTGTAGCATGAATGTGGGCGAAATCCACCGAGCCGTGTCACTCACCTGTAACATCTGGACAGGGCCGTGGAAAATTTAGGGGGATGCATTGGGGATGGCCCCGCAGGTAAGGTTGAGTCTTGTGGCATCCACCGGGGGACGCGGTCTGTAGACCGGGGTATGTACAAAGGTTAGAGTTTTGAGTTTTGGAAAGATGGTTAAGTTTTGTGGTTAAGTTAGTGTTGTGTGTTGTTGTTTCCTCCCTCCACAGGAACAACGAAGAAGATGTACATACTTGCATGATGGTTAAGGGGTTCAGCATGTTAAGGAAGTGTAGGTAGGTAGTCCGACTCACTTCCCACAGCCCTTCCTGATTTATTTCATAGGTTAATTAAGTGTGTGACAGTAAGTGTTAAGGCTGGAATGGTAGCCCTGCGGTGAACCTTGCAGGAGCTACGGTTCCAGGGGGGGGGCTGTGTTATGAATTTGGTAATGCAACATCTAGAGCTAGGTAGATCTGAATAGGTAGGTATTCGGCTGTCGTGACAGGGACTCTACATGTAATAAGTTATTGATGTTCAGGCGGTTGTCGGGGTAAGATGTATGAGTGTGGATCTACCTGGAGATTCGAGTGTTAAATAGTGAGGGGTTAAAGGTAACGCCCCTGTGAGTATCACCTAGTAATCAAACCTTTGTCCTTTATGGCACTGCAAACCACATAAACATTAGTTAGGTCCTTAGCGCAACATTAAATAATCCCCTTTCCCTGACAAGGACTTCGTATTAAATTGACAGGAAACCAGGTCAAAAACACCACCACAATTGGCCGCCACCGTGTACACCTCCAAAGGCCTAAAAACCTGGCCGGCACGTGTTATGCCAGGACCGCAGGGTCGCGTAACGGGGGAGATGTCAGGAGTCGCGGGAGGCTTTGATTGGCTGAGGAGTGCGCAATGTGACGTCATCGGCCACCAATATAGGCGACGGTCGGACGCCATTTCAAGAGTTGAGTTAGTTGAGTTGAGTTGAGTTCGTGGCAGGCACTGCAGACGCAGGCAGGCACCAGAGAGTTGAGTCGCAAGCCAGTTGAGTTGAGTTGAGTTGAGTTCGTGGCAGGCACTGGGAGACGCAGGCAGGCACCAGAGAGTTGAGCGGTGGTGGAGAGTTGGAGAGGACACGCCATTCCAGTCGCAGTTCGAGTGCAGTTCGGGTTGTAGGGAGTCGCAGGAGACACACGAGAGCACACCCAGTTGGCACTGAGCAGTTCGTTGGCACTTGGCTGCCAGCACTCCCGCGTCGAGTCGAGTGGAGTTGAAAGGAGTCCTTCCTGTCCCTGGTCAAGTGGAGCCGCTGGCCTGCGTCGGACGCGTGGTGCTTGGAGCGAGGGGCCTCGTGGTGTGCGATCGGGCCGGAAGGAGCGGTGCTGGACACCAACAATACAAGACGACAAAGACAGATAAGCCCGATCTCCGCGTATATTTTGAACGACGGGACGTGTTATTTTCGTGATTAATCTCCCTCGTTTGTGTTTGCTGTCAGTCGTGTGGGGACGTCCCGATTTAGGTTTATTAGAGTTATTAGATTTACCGGCGGGCTTTTTCACTGGCTTTACTTTTCCTAATAAACCCTTATATTACTTTTTGTACATAATATCTGAACGCAGTTTTCCTGGGTGTTTGATTTTAATAGATAAGGTTGCGGAGCCTTCGCTGCGTCCCGCCATTTCGCGCGTTGGTGTTGAACTTGAGTCCGCCATTGAGTGTTCGCCTCGGGAGTTAAAGTCTCGCAAATCGGTCATCCGTAACTGTGGTGTTAATCACGGTTACGCGACAATACTTACCCTCCGTAATCTTTCCCTTTACGTTTTGCTGCCACGAAGGCCATGAAAGCCTCCTTTGAATTGCATTTACAACCTCCAACTACAAGTAAGCAGGCTCCCAGACACTAAGCCCTGCCTCAATGGACCTCATAGGCGAAAGCCACGCCCACGAGAGGCAGAGAAGTAGGAGGGCGGTCAAGGAAGGATGTGAGGCCATGCCACCCGAGGGACCTGATTGGACCATAGGACCTGGGCAGAGCGAACTGGGAGGGAAACGGCCCGATTGGCTCTGGAGAGTAAAAAAGAAGAGTCGGTCACTTTTGCTCGGGGAAGAAGAGCACCATCTTGCCGATCGTGCGCTGGTCATGTTGGGCATACGTTGGACTCACCAAGGAGCTATGGACTGCGTTGGCAGTGTTTCGGCAGGTTTTGCAAAGCATTGAAGGAGGTTCCGGCAACTGCTGGGCTCGTGGTGCGCTCAGGACCGCGCTGTTCACCACAAGGACGAGGAGGTGGAGTGAAGGAGGCCATATTAGCTACTTTCCTCACTCCTGGGTGTTTTCGATTCGCGGCGCTGCCGCCCTTTGGGGCGTTCTGGCGAGGGAGGCATTGGACCAGGCCATCGCCATCACCTTTACAAAAGAACTTGTTGGGACGAGCTAAGTGCATTAAAAAGGGCATTTTCTTTTATTTTATCTTTCCCCTGTATGTCCGTTTTTGAGTCAGAGTGTGGAGGGTCCCACAAAGTAGAGAATTTAGATTTTAATTCAACATCTATTTTCGTCCTTCATTTATTTTCATTAAATTATTTGATTGTTGAATTTATTGTGGTGTTTGCATGTTTTGTGGTTTCAGCATAAACCCATGTTTTTTTCGTTCAGATAAACGCCTCGCAGCCTTCCATCTTGCTCGCGCGATAACTGCTATAATTGGGTGCCACCTCAGGAGTTAAAGCAGTTCGGCTATCCGTCATCAGGCGGTCTTAATCGCCGGTGACATGAGAATATACTCGTATATTGGCCTAAGACTGGCAGGATGGTCTTGAGGTATGCACACTCACCTGTGAAACGTCTAGCCTGGGTTTTATTCTCTTTCTTCCCAACTATAAACTGTCATCATATGTTTCACATGTATTGTAGGATTATTCATCAAGGTGTGTGTTGTCCTTTGGATGGATTTTAAACTGGATGTCCCATCTTTTGTAATTAGTTGGTGAATGTTAAAGATCCCACAGTGTCCTTCGCTGAGAGTACGCAAGTTATCATCGACATCCTGGCCAAATTTAAAAATCCTGCTCTAACCGACACAGGGCATTGCATCAGAGGCAGTCACCCTTTCAGAAATGATGCAATCTTAGAAATATATATATATATATATATATATATATATATATATATATATATATGTATATATATATATATATATATATATATATATATATATATATATATATATATATATATATATATATATATATATATATATATATATATATATATATATATATATATATATATATATATATATATATATATATATACAGACTTGGCATTTAATATGGAATATTTTTTTTTCTTGACGG
>NW_027619639.1:0-35874 GCF_964187855.1 Myxine glutinosa
AGTGTTGAAAAACCACTTTTCGCACTTGTGTTGGTGCAGGGAACCACTTTTGCAGTTGTATTAGTGTGGAAAAAACACTTTTTGCACTTGTGATAGTGTTGAAAAACCACTTTTCGCACTTGTCTTAGTGTTGAAAAACCACTTTTCGCACTTGTGTTAGTGTTGAAAAACCACTTTTCGCACTTGTGTTGGTGCAGGAAACCACTTTTGTACTTGTATTAGTGTGGAAAAAACACTTTTCACACTTGTGTTAGTGTTGAAAAACCACTTTTCGCACTTGTGTTAGTGTTGAAAAAACACTTTTCCCACTTGTGTTGGTGCAGGAAACCACTTTTGCACCTGTATTAGTGTGGAAAAAACACTTTTTGCACTTGTGATAGTGTTGAAAAACCACTTTTCGCACTTGTGTTAGTGTTGAAAAACCACTTTTCGTACTTGTGTTGGTGCAGGAAACCACTTTTGCACTTGTATTAGTGTGGAAAAACCACTTTTCGCACTTGTGTTAGTGTTGAAAAACCACTTTTTGCACTTGTGTTAGTGTTGAAAAACCACTTTTTGCACTTGTGTTAGTGTTGAAAAACCACTTTTCGCACTTGTGTTGGTGCAGGAAAACACTTTTGCACTTGTATTAGTGTGGAAAAAACACTTTTCACACTTGTGTTAGTGTTGAAAAACCACTTTTCGCACTTGTGTTAGTGTTGAAAAAACACTTTTCCCACTTGTGTTGGTGGAGGAAACCACTTTTGCACCTGTATTAGTGTGGAAAAAACACTTTTTGCACTTGTGATAGTGTTGAAAAACCACTTTTCGCACTTGTGTTAGTGTTGAAAAACCACTTTTCGTACTTGTGTTGGTGCAGGAAACCACTTTTGCACTTGTATTAGTGTGGAAAAACCACTTTTTGCACTTGTGTTAGTGTTGAAAAACCACTTTTTGCACTTGTGTTAGTGTTGAAAAACCACTTTTCGCACTTGTGTTGGTGCAGGAAACCACTTTTGCACTTGTATTAGTGTGGAAAAAACACTTTTTGCACTTGTGATAGTGTTGAAAAACCACTTTTCGCACTTGTGTTAGTGTTGAAAAACCACTTTTCACACTTGTGTTAGTGTTGAAAAACCACTTTTCGCACTTGTGTTGGTGCAGGAAACCACTTTTGCACTTGTATTAGTGTGGAAAAAACACTTTTTGCACTTGTGATAGTGTTGAAAAACCACTTTTCGCACTTGTGATGGTGCAGGAAACCACTTTTGCACTTGTATTAGTGTGGAAAAACCACTTTTCGCACTTGTGATAGTGTTGAAAAACCACTTTTCGCACTTGTATTAGTGAGGAAAAAACACTTTTTGCACTTGTGATAGTGTTGAAAAACCACTTTTCGCACTTGTGTTAGTGTTGAAAAACCACTTTTCGCACTTGTGTTGGTGCAGGAAACCACTTTTGCACTTGTATTAGTGTGGAAAAAACACTTTTTGCACTTGTGATAGTGTTGAAAAACCACTTTTCGCACTTGTGTTAGTGTTGAAAAACCACTTTTTGCACCTGTGTTGGTGCAGGAAACCATTTTTGCACTTGTATTAGTGTGGAAAAACCACTTTTCGCACTTGTGTTAGTGTTGAAAAACCACTTTTCGCACTTGTGTTAGTGTTGAAAAACCACTTTTCACACTTGTGTTGGTGCAGGAAACCACTTTTGCACTTGTATTAGTGTGGAAAAAACACTTTTTGCACTTGTGATAGTGTTGAAATCCACTTTTCGCACTTCTGTTAGTGTTGAAAAACCACTTTTCTCACTTGTGTTAGTGTTGAAAAACCACTTTTCGCACTTGTGTTAGTGTTGAAAAACCACTTTTCGCACTTGTGTTGGTACAGGAAACCACTTTTGCACTTGTATTAGTGTGGAAAAACCACTTTTCGCACTTGTGTTAGTGTTGAAAAACCACTTTTCGCACTTGTGTTAGTGTTGAAAAATCACTTTTCGCACTTGTCTTGGTGCAGGGAACCACTTTTGCACTTGTATTAGTGTGGAAAAAACACTTTTTGCACTTGTGATACTGTTGAAAAACCACTTTTCGCATTTGTGTTAGTGTTGAAAAACCACTTTTCGCACTTGTGTTAGTGTTGAAAAACCACTTTTCACACTTGTGTTGGTGCAGAAAACCACTTTTGCACTTGTATTAGTGTGGAAAAACCACTTTTCGCACTTGTGTTAGTGTTGAAAAACCACTTTTCGCACTTGTGTTAGTGTTGAAAAACTACTTTTCGCACTTGTGTTGGTGCAGGAAACCACTTTTGCACTTGTATTAGTGTGGAAAAAACACTTTTTGCACTTGTGATAGTGTTGAAAAACCACTTTTCGCACTTCTGTTAGTGTTGAAAAACCACTTTTCGCACTTGTGTTAGTGTTGAAAAACCACTTTTCGCACTTGTGTTGGTGCAGGGAACCACTTTTGCAGTTGTATTGGTGTGGAAAAAACACTTTTTGCACTTGTGATAGTGTTGAAAAACCACTTTTCGCACTTGTGTTAGTGTTGAAAAACCACTTTTCGCACTTGTGTTAGTGTTGAAAAACCACTTTTCGCACTTGTGTTGGTGCAGGAAACCACTTTTGCACTTGTATTAGTGTGGAAAAAACACTTTTCACACTTGTGTTAGTGTTGAAAAACCACTTTTCGCACTTGTGTTAGTGTTGAAAAAACACTTTTCGCACTTGTGTTGGTGCAGGAAACCACTTTTGCACTTGTATTAGTGTGGAAAAAACACTTTTTGCACTTGTGATAGTGTTGAAAAACCACTTTTCGCACTTGTGTTAGTGTTGAAAAACCACTTTTCGTACTTGTGTTGGTGCAGGAAACCACTTTTGCACTTGTATTAGTGTGGAAAAACCACTTTTCGCACTTGTGTTAGTGTTGAAAAACCACTTTTTGCACTTGTGTTAGTGTTGAAAAACCACTTTTCGCACTTGTGTTGGTGCAGGGAACCACTTTTGCACTTGTATTAGTGAGGAAAAAACACTTTTTGCACTTGTGATAGTGTTGAAAAACCACTTTTCGCACTTGTATTAGTGAGGAAAAAACACTTTTTGCACTTGTGATAGTGTTGAAAAACCACTTTTCGCACTTGTGTTAGTGTTGAAAAACCACTTTTCGCACTTGTGTTGGTGTTGAAAAACCACTTTTCGCACTTGTGTTGGTGCAGGAAACCACTTTTGCACTTGTATTAGTGTGGAAAAAACACTTTTCACACTTGTGTTAGTGTTGAAAAACCACTTTTCGCACTTGTGTTAGTGTTGAAAAAACACTTTTCCCTCTTGTGTTGGTGCAGGAAACCACTTTTGCACCTGTATTAGTGTGGAAAAAACACTTTTTGCACTTGTGATAGTGTTGAAAAACCACTTTTCGCACTTGTGTTAGTGTTGAAAAACCACTTTTCGTACTTGTGTTGGTGCAGGAAACCACTTTTGCACTTGTATTAGTGTGGAAAATCCACTTTTCGCACTTGTGTTAGTGTTGAAAAACCACTTTTTGCACTTGTGTTAGTGTTGAAAAACCACTTTTCGCACTTGTGTTGGTGCAGGAAACCACTTTTGCACTTGTATTAGTGTGGAAAAAACACTTTTTGCACTTGTGATAGTGTTGAAAAACCACTTTTCGCACTTGTGTTAGTGTTGAAAAACCACTTTTCGCACTTGTGTTAGTGTTGAAAAACCACTTTTCGCACTTGTGTTGGTGCAGGAAACCACTTTTGCACTTGTATTAGTGTGGAAAAAACACTTTTTGCACTTGTGATAGTGTTGAAAAACCACTTTTCGCACTTGTGATGGTGCAGGAAACCACTTTTGCACTTGTATTAGTGTGGAAAAACCACTTTTCGCACTTGTGATAGTGTTGAAAAACCACTTTTGCACTTGTATTAGTGTGGAAAAACCACTTTTCGCACTTGTGTTAGTGTTGAAAAACCACTTTTCGCACTTGTGTTGGTGCAGGAAACCACTTTTGCACTTGTATTAGTGTGGAAAAAACACTTTTTGCACTTGTGATAGTGTTGAAAAACCACTTTTCGCACTTGTGTTAGTGTTGAAAAACCACTTTTCGCACTTGTGTTAGTGTTGAAAAACCACTTTTCGCACTTGTGTTGGTGCAGGAAACCACTTTTGCACTTGTATTAGTGTGGAAAAAACACTTTTTGCACTTGTATTAGTGTGGAAAAAAACACTTTTCGCACTTGTGTTAGTGTTGAAAAACCACTTTTCGCACTTGTGTTAGTGTTGAAAAACAACTTTTCGCACTTGTGTTGGTGCAGGAAACCACTTTTGCACTTGTATTAGTGTGGAAAAAACACTTTTTGCACTTGTGATAGTGTTGAAAAACCACTTTTCGCACTTGTGTTAGTGTTGAAAAACCACTTTTCGCACTTGTGTTGGTGCAGGAAACCACTTTTGCACTTGTATTAGTGTGGAAAAAACACTTTTTGCACTTGTGATAGTGTTGAAAAACCACTTTTCGCACTTGTGTTAGTGTTGAAAAACCACATTTCGCACTTGTGTTGGTAGAGGAAACCACTTTTGCACTTGTATTAGTGTGGAAAAACCACTTTTTGCACTTGTGATAGTGTTGAAAAACCACTTTTCGCACTTGTGTTAGTGTTGAAAAACCACTTTTCGCACTTGTGATAGTGTTGAAAACCACTTTTTGCACTTGTGTTAGTGTTGAAAAACCACTTTTCGCACTTGTGTTGGTGCAGGAAACCACTTTTGCACTTGTATTAGTGTGGAAAAACCACTTTTCGCACTTGTGTTAGTGTTGAAAAACCACTTTTCGCACTTGTGTTGGTGTTGAAAAACCACTTTTTGCACTTGTGTCAGTGTTGAAAAACCACTTTTCGCACTTGTGTTGGTGCAGGAAACCACTTTTGCACTTGTATTAGTGTGGAAAAACACTTTTTGCACTTGTGATAGTGTTGAAAAACCACTTTTCGCACTTGTGTTAGTGTTGAAAAACCACTTTTCGCACTTGTGTTGATGCAGGAAACCACTTTTGCACTTGTATTAGTGTGGAAAAAACACTTTTCACACTTGTGTTAGTGTTGAAAAACCACTTTTCGCACTTGTGTTAGTGTTGAAAAACCACTTTTCGCACTTGTGTTGGTACAGGAAACCACTTTTGCACTTGTATTAGTGTGGAAAAAAACACTTTTCGCACTTGTGTTAGTGTTGAAAAACCACTTTTCGCACTTGTGTTAGTGTTGAAAAACCACTTTTCGCACTTGTGTTGGTGCAGGAAACCACTTTTGCACTTGTATTAGTGTGGAAAAAAACACTTTTCGCACTTGTGTTAGTGTTGAAAAACCACTTTTCGCACTTGTGTTAGTGTTGAAAAACCACTTTTCGCACTTGTGTTGGTGTTGAAAAATCACTTTTCGCACTTGTGTTGGTGCAGGAAACCACTTTTGCACTTGTATTAGTGTGGAAAAAACACTTTTTGCACTTGTGATAGTGTTGAAAAACCACTTTTCGCACTTGTGTTAGTGTTGAAAAACCACATTTCGCACTTGTGTTGGTACAGGAAACCACTTTTGCACTTGTATTAGTGTGGAAAAACCACTTTTTGCACTTGTGATAGTGTTGAAAAACCACTTTTCGCACTTGTGTTAGTGTTGAAAAACCACTTTTCGCACTTGTGATAGTGTTGAAAACCACTTTTTGCACTTGTGTTAGTGTTGAAAAACCACTTTTCGCACTTGTGTTGGTGCAGGAAACCACTTTTGCACTTGTATTAGTGTGGAAAAACCACTTTTCGCACTTGTGTTAGTGTTGAAAAACCACTTTTCGCACTTGTGTTGGTGCAGGAAACCACTTTTGCACTTGTATTAGTGTGGAAAAAACACTTTTTGCACTTGTGATAGTGTTGAAAAACCACTTTTCGCACTTGTGTTAGTGTTGAAAAACCACTTTTCGCACTTGTGTTAGTGTTGAAAAACCACTTTTCGCACTTGTGTTGGTGCAGGAAACCACTTTTGCACTTGTATTAGTGTGGAAAAAACACTTTTTGCACTTGTATTAGTGTGGAAAAAAACACTTTTCGCACTTGTGTTAGTGTTGAAAAACCACTTTTCGCACTTGTGTTAGTGTTGAAAAACAACTTTTCGCACTTGTGTTGGTGCAGGAAACCACTTTTGCACTTGTATTAGTGTGGAAAAAACACTTTTTGCACTTGTGATAGTGTTGAAAAACCACTTTTCGCACTTGTGTTAGTGTTGAAAAACCACTTTTCGCACTTGTGTTGGTGCAGGAAACCACTTTTGCACTTGTATTAGTGTGGAAAAAACACTTTTTGCACTTGTGATAGTGTTGAAAAACCACTTTTCGCACTTGTGTTAGTGTTGAAAAACCACATTTCGCACTTGTGTTGGTAGAGGAAACCACTTTTGCACTTGTATTAGTGTGGAAAAACCACTTTTTGCACTTGTGATAGTGTTGAAAAACCACTTTTCGCACTTGTGTTAGTGTTGAAAAACCACTTTTCGCACTTGTGATAGTGTTGAAAACCACTTTTTGCACTTGTGTTAGTGTTGAAAAACCACTTTTCGCACTTGTGTTGGTGCAGGAAACCACTTTTGCACTTGTATTAGTGTGGAAAAACCACTTTTCGCACTTGTGTTAGTGTTGAAAAACCACTTTTCGCACTTGTGTTGGTGTTGAAAAACCACTTTTTGCACTTGTGTCAGTGTTGAAAAACCACTTTTCGCACTTGTGTTGGTGCAGGAAACCACTTTTGCACTTGTATTAGTGTGGAAAAACACTTTTTGCACTTGTGATAGTGTTGAAAAACCACTTTTCGCACTTGTGTTAGTGTTGAAAAACCACTTTTCGCACTTGTGTTGATGCAGGAAACCACTTTTGCACTTGTATTAGTGTGGAAAAAACACTTTTCACACTTGTGTTAGTGTTGAAAAACCACTTTTCGCACTTGTGTTAGTGTTGAAAAACCACTTTTCGCACTTGTGTTGGTACAGGAAACCACTTTTGCACTTGTATTAGTGTGGAAAAAAACACTTTTCGCACTTGTGTTAGTGTTGAAAAACCACTTTTCGCACTTGTGTTAGTGTTGAAAAACCACTTTTCGCACTTGTGTTGGTGCAGGAAACCACTTTTGCACTTGTATTAGTGTGGAAAAAAACACTTTTCGCACTTGTGTTAGTGTTGAAAAACCACTTTTCGCACTTGTGTTAGTGTTGAAAAACCACTTTTCGCACTTGTGTTGGTGTTGAAAAATCACTTTTCGCACTTGTGTTGGTGCAGGAAACCACTTTTGCACTTGTATTAGTGTGGAAAAAACACTTTTTGCACTTGTGATAGTGTTGAAAAACCACTTTTCGCACTTGTGTTAGTGTTGAAAAACCACATTTCGCACTTGTGTTGGTACAGGAAACCACTTTTGCACTTGTATTAGTGTGGAAAAACCACTTTTTGCACTTGTGATAGTGTTGAAAAACCACTTTTCGCACTTGTGTTAGTGTTGAAAAACCACTTTTCGCACTTGTGATAGTGTTGAAAACCACTTTTTGCACTTGTGTTAGTGTTGAAAAACCACTTTTCGCACTTGTGTTGGTGCAGGAAACCACTTTTGCACTTGTATTAGTGTGGAAAAACCACTTTTCGCACTTGTGTTAGTGTTGAAAAACCACTTTTCGCACTTGTGTTGGTGCAGGAAACCACTTTTGCACTTGTATTAGTGTGGAAAAAACACTTTTTGCACTTGTGATAGTGTTGAAAAACCACTTTTCGCACTTGTGTTAGTGTTGAAAAACCACTTTTCGCACTTGTGTTAGTGTTGAAAAACCACTTTTCGCACTTGTGTTGGTGCAGGAAACCACTTTTGCACTTGTATTAGTGTGGAAAAAACACTTTTTGCACTTGTATTAGTGTGGAAAAAAACACTTTTCGCACTTGTGTTAGTGTTGAAAAACCACTTTTCGCACTTGTGTTAGTGTTGAAAAACAACTTTTCGCACTTGTGTTGGTGCAGGAAACCACTTTTGCACTTGTATTAGTGTGGAAAAACACTTTTTGCACTTGTGATAGTGTTGAAAAACCACTTTTCGCACTTGTGTTAGTGTTGAAAAACCACTTTTCGCACTTGTGTTGGTGCAGGAAACCACTTTTGCACTTGTATTAGTGTGGAAAAAACACTTTTTGCACTTGTGATAGTGTTGAAAAACCACTTTTCGCACTTGTGTTAGTGTTGAAAAACCACATTTCGCACTTGTGTTGGTACAGGAAACCACTTTTGCACTTGTATTAGTGTGGAAAAACCACTTTTCGCACTTGTGTTAGTGTTGAAAAACCACTTTTCGCACTTGTGTTAGTGTTGAAAAACTACTTTTCGCACTTGTGTTGGTGCAGGAAACCACTTTTGCACTTGTATTAGTGTGGAAAAAACACTTTTTGCACTTGTGATAGTGTTGAAAAACCACTTTTCGCACTTCTGTTAGTGTTGAAAAACCACTTTTCGCACTTGTGTTAGTGTTGAAAAACCACTTTTCGCACTTGTGTTGGTGCAGGGAACCACTTTTGCAGTTGTATTGGTGTGGAAAAAACACTTTTTGCACTTGTGATAGTGTTGAAAAACCACTTTTTGCACTTGTGTTAGTGTTGAAAAACCACTTTTCGCACTTGTGTTAGTGTTGAAAAACCACTTTTCGCACTTGTGTTGGTGCAGGAAACCACTTTTGCACTTGTATTAGTGTGGAAAAAACACTTTTCACACTTGTGTTAGTGTTGAAAAACCACTTTTCGCACTTGTGTTAGTGTTGAAAAAACACTTTTCGCACTTGTGATAGTGTTGAAAAACCACTTTTCGCACTTGTGTTAGTGTTGAAAAACCACTTTTCGTACTTGTGTTGGTGCAGGAAACCACTTTTGCACTTGTATTAGTGTGGAAAAACCACTTTTCGCACTTGTGTTAGTGTTGAAAAACCACTTTTTGCACTTGTGTTAGTGTTGAAAAACCACTTTTCGCACTTGTGTTGGTGCAGGGAACCACTTTTGCACTTGTATTAGTGAGGAAAAAACACTTTTTGCACTTGTGATAGTGTTGAAAAACCACTTTTCACACTTGTATTAGTGAGGAAAAAACACTTTTTGCACTTGTGATAGTGTTGAAAAACCACTTTTCGCACTTGTGTTAGTGTTGAAAAACCACTTTTCGCACTTGTGTTGGTGTTGAAAAACCACTTTTCGCACTTGTGTTGGTGCAGGAAACCACTTTTGCACTTGTATTAGTGTGGAAAAAACACTTTTCACACTTGTGTTAGTGTTGAAAAACCACTTTTCGCACTTGTGTTAGTGTTGAAAAAACACTTTTCCCACTTGTGTTGGTGCAGGAAACCACTTTTGCACCTGTATTAGTGTGGAAAAAACACTTTTTGCACTTGTGATAGTGTTGAAAAACCACTTTTCGCACTTGTGTTAGTGTTGAAAAACCACTTTTCGTACTTGTGTTGGTGCAGGAAACCACTTTTGCACTTGTATTAGTGTGGAAAAACCACTTTTCGCACTTGTGTTAGTGTTGAAAAACCACTTTTTGCACTTGTGTTAGTGTTGAAAAACCACTTTTCGCACTTGTGTTGGTGCAGGAAACCACTTTTGCACTTGTATTAGTGTGGAAAAAACACTTTTTGCACTTGTGATAGTGTTGAAAAACCACTTTTCGCACTTGTGTTAGTGTTGAAAAACCACTTTTCGCATTTGTGTTAGTGTTGAAAAACCACTTTTCGCACTTGTGTTGGTGCAGGAAACCACTTTTGCACTTGTATTAGTGTGGAAAAAACACTTTTTGCACTTGTGATAGTGTTGAAAAACCACTTTTCGCACTTGTGATGGTGCAGGAAACCACTTTTGCACTTGTATTAGTGTGGAAAAACCACTTTTCGCACTTGTGATAGTGTTGAAAAACCACTTTTCGCACTTGTATTAGTGAGGAAAAAACACTTTTTGCACTTGTGATAGTGTTGAAAAACCACTTTTCGCACTTGTGTTAGTGTTGAAAAACCACATTTCGCACTTGTGTTGGTGCAGGAAACCACTTTTGCACTTGTATTAGTGTGGAAAAAACACTTTTTGCACTTGTGATAGTGTTGAAAAACCACTTTTCGCACTTGTGTTAGTGTTGAAAAACCACTTTTTGCACTTGTGTTGGTGCAGGAAACCATTTTTACACTTGTATTAGTGTGGAAAAACCACTTTTCGCACTTGTGTTAGTGTTGAAAAACCACTTTTCGCACTTGTGTTGGTGCAGGAAACCACTTTTGCACTTGTATTAGTGTGGAAAAAACACTTTTTGCACTTGTGATAGTGTTGAAAAACCACTTTTCGCACTTCTGTTAGTGTTGAAAAACCACTTTTCGCACTTGTGTTAGTTTTGAAAAACCACTTTTCGCACTTGTGTTGGTGCAGGGAACCACTTTTGCAGTTGTATTAGTGTGGAAAAAAACACTTTTTGCACTTGTGATAGTGTTGAAAAACCACTTTTCGCACTTGTGTTAGTGTTGAAAAACCACTTTTCGCACTTGTGTTAGTGTTGAAAAACCACTTTTCGCACTTGTGTTGGTGCAGGGAACCACTTTTGCACTTGTATTAGTGTGGAAAAAACACTTTTTGCAATTGTGATACTGTTGAAAAACCACTTTTCGCATTTGTGTTAGTGTTGAAAAACCACTTTTCGCACTTGTGTTAGTGTTGAAAAACCACTTTTCACACTTGTGTTGGTGCAGGAAACCACTTTTGCACTTGTATTAGTGTGGAAAAACCACTTTTCGCACTTGTGTTAGTGTTGAAAAACCACTTTTCGCACTTGTGTTAGTGTTGAAAAACCACTTTTCGCACTTGTGTTGGTGCAGGAAACCACTTTTGCACTTGTATTAGTGTGGAAAAAACACTTTTTGCACTTGTGATAGTGTTGAAAAACCACTTTTCGCACTTCTGTTAGTGTTGAAAAACCACTTTTCGCACTTGTGTTAGTGTTGAAAAACCACTTTTCGCACTTGTGTTGGTGCAGGGAACCACTTTTGCAGTTGTATTAGTGTGGAAAAAACACTTTTTGCACTTGTGATAGTGTTGAAAAACCACTTTTCGCACTTGTCTTAGTGTTGAAAAACCACTTTTCGCACTTGTGTTAGTGTTGAAAAACCACTTTTCGCACTTGTGTTGGTGCAGGAAACCACTTTTGTACTTGTATTAGTGTGGAAAAAACACTTTTCACACTTGTGTTAGTGTTGAAAAACCACTTTTCGCACTTGTGTTAGTGTTGAAAAAACACTTTTCCCACTTGTGTTGGTGCAGGAAACCACTTTTGCACCTGTATTAGTGTGGAAAAAACACTTTTTGCACTTGTGATAGTGTTGAAAAACCACTTTTCGCACTTGTGTTAGTGTTGAAAAACCACTTTTCGTACTTGTGTTGGTGCAGGAAACCACTTTTGCACTTGTATTAGTGTGGAAAAACCACTTTTCGCACTTGTGTTAGTGTGGAAAAACCACTTTTCGCACTTGTGTTAGTGTTGAAAAACCACTTTTTGCACTTGTGTTAGTGTTGAAAAACCACTTTTTGCACTTGTGTTAGTGTTGAAAAACCACTTTTCGCACTTGTGTTGGTGCAGGAAAACACTTTTGCACTTGTATTAGTGTGGAAAAAACACTTTTCACACTTGTGTTAGTGTTGAAAAACCACTTTTCGCACTTGTGTTAGTGTTGAAAAAACACTTTTCCCACTTGTGTTGGTGGAGGAAACCACTTTTGCACCTGTATTAGTGTGGAAAAAACACTTTTTGCACTTGTGATAGTGTTGAAAAACCACTTTTCGCACTTGTGTTAGTGTTGAAAAACCACTTTTCGTACTTGTGTTGGTGCAGGAAACCACTTTTGCACTTGTATTAGTGTGGAAAAACCACTTTTTGCACTTGTGTTAGTGTTGAAAAACCACTTTTTGCACTTGTGTTAGTGTTGAAAAACCACTTTTCGCACTTGTGTTGGTGCAGGAAACCACTTTTGCACTTGTATTAGTGTGGAAAAAACACTTTTTGCACTTGTGATAGTGTTGAAAAACCACTTTTCGCACTTGTGTTAGTGTTGAAAAACCACTTTTCACACTTGTGTTAGTGTTGAAAAACCACTTTTCGCACTTGTGTTGGTGCAGGAAACCACTTTTGCACTTGTATTAGTGTGGAAAAAACACTTTTTGCACTTGTGATAGTGTTGAAAAACCACTTTTCGCACTTGTGATGGTGCAGGAAACCACTTTTGCACTTGTATTAGTGTGGAAAAACCACTTTTCGCACTTGTGATAGTGTTGAAAAACCACTTTTCGCACTTGTATTAGTGAGGAAAAAACACTTTTTGCACTTGTGATAGTGTTGAAAAACCACTTTTCGCACTTGTGTTAGTGTTGAAAAACCACTTTTCGCACTTGTGTTGGTGCAGGAAACCACTTTTGCACTTGTATTAGTGTGGAAAAAACACTTTTTGCACTTGTGATAGTGTTGAAAAACCACTTTTCGCACTTGTGTTAGTGTTGAAAAACCACTTTTTGCACCTGTGTTGGTGCAGGAAACCATTTTTGCACTTGTATTAGTGTGGAAAAACCACTTTTCGCACTTGTGTTAGTGTTGAAAAACCACTTTTCGCACTTGTGTTAGTGTTGAAAAACCACTTTTCACACTTGTGTTGGTGCAGGAAACCACTTTTGCACTTGTATTAGTGTGGAAAAAACACTTTTTGCACTTGTGATAGTGTTGAAATCCACTTTTCGCACTTCTGTTAGTGTTGAAAAACCACTTTTCTCACTTGTGTTAGTGTTGAAAAACCACTTTTCGCACTTGTGTTAGTGTTGAAAAACCACTTTTCGCACTTGTGTTGGTACAGGAAACCACTTTTGCACTTGTATTAGTGTGGAAAAACCACTTTTCGCACTTGTGTTAGTGTTGAAAAACCACTTTTCGCACTTGTGTTAGTGTTGAAAAATCACTTTTCGCACTTGTCTTGGTGCAGGGAACCACTTTTGCACTTGTATTAGTGTGGAAAAAACACTTTTTGCACTTGTGATACTGTTGAAAAACCACTTTTCGCATTTGTGTTAGTGTTGAAAAACCACTTTTCGCACTTGTGTTAGTGTTGAAAAACCACTTTTCACACTTGTGTTGGTGCAGAAAACCACTTTTGCACTTGTATTAGTGTGGAAAAACCACTTTTCGCACTTGTGTTAGTGTTGAAAAACCACTTTTCGCACTTGTGTTAGTGTTGAAAAACTACTTTTCGCACTTGTGTTGGTGCAGGAAACCACTTTTGCACTTGTATTAGTGTGGAAAAAACACTTTTTGCACTTGTGATAGTGTTGAAAAACCACTTTTCGCACTTCTGTTAGTGTTGAAAAACCACTTTTCGCACTTGTGTTAGTGTTGAAAAACCACTTTTCGCACTTGTGTTGGTGCAGGGAACCACTTTTGCAGTTGTATTGGTGTGGAAAAAACACTTTTTGCACTTGTGATAGTGTTGAAAAACCACTTTTCGCACTTGTGTTAGTGTTGAAAAACCACTTTTCGCACTTGTGTTAGTGTTGAAAAACCACTTTTCGCACTTGTGTTGGTGCAGGAAACCACTTTTGCACTTGTATTAGTGTGGAAAAAACACTTTTCACACTTGTGTTAGTGTTGAAAAACCACTTTTCGCACTTGTGTTAGTGTTGAAAAAACACTTTTCGCACTTGTGTTGGTGCAGGAAACCACTTTTGCACTTGTATTAGTGTGGAAAAAACACTTTTTGCACTTGTGATAGTGTTGAAAAACCACTTTTCGCACTTGTGTTAGTGTTGAAAAACCACTTTTCGTACTTGTGTTGGTGCAGGAAACCACTTTTGCACTTGTATTAGTGTGGAAAAACCACTTTTCGCACTTGTGTTAGTGTTGAAAAACCACTTTTTGCACTTGTGTTAGTGTTGAAAAACCACTTTTCGCACTTGTGTTGGTGCAGGGAACCACTTTTGCACTTGTATTAGTGAGGAAAAAACACTTTTTGCACTTGTGATAGTGTTGAAAAACCACTTTTCGCACTTGTATTAGTGAGGAAAAAACACTTTTTGCACTTGTGATAGTGTTGAAAAACCACTTTTCGCACTTGTGTTAGTGTTGAAAAACCACTTTTCGCACTTGTGTTGGTGTTGAAAAACCACTTTTCGCACTTGTGTTGGTGCAGGAAACCACTTTTGCACTTGTATTAGTGTGGAAAAAACACTTTTCACACTTGTGTTAGTGTTGAAAAACCACTTTTCGCACTTGTGTTAGTGTTGAAAAAACACTTTTCCCACTTGTGTTGGTGCAGGAAACCACTTTTGCACCTGTATTAGTGTGGAAAAAACACTTTTTGCACTTGTGATAGTGTTGAAAAACCACTTTTCGCACTTGTGTTAGTGTTGAAAAACCACTTTTCGTACTTGTGTTGGTGCAGGAAACCACTTTTGCACTTGTATTAGTGTGGAAAAACCACTTTTCGCACTTGTGTTAGTGTTGAAAAACCACTTTTTGCACTTGTGTTAGTGTTGAAAAACCACTTTTCGCACTTGTGTTGGTGCAGGAAACCACTTTTGCACTTGTATTAGTGTGGAAAAAACACTTTTTGCACTTGTGATAGTGTTGAAAAACCACTTTTCGCACTTGTGTTAGTGTTGAAAAACCACTTTTCGCACTTGTGTTAGTGTTGAAAAACCACTTTTCGCACTTGTGTTGGTGCAGGAAACCACTTTTGCACTTGTATTAGTGTGGAAAAAACACTTTTTGCACTTGTGATAGTGTTGAAAAACCACTTTTCGCACTTGTGATGGTGCAGGAAACCACTTTTGCACTTGTATTAGTGTGGAAAAACCACTTTTCGCACTTGTGATAGTGTTGAAAAACCACTTTTCGCACTTGTATTAGTGAGGAAAAAACACTTTTTGCACTTGTGATAGTGTTGAAAAACCACTTTTTGCACTTGTGTTAGTGTTGAAAAACCACATTTCGCACTTGTGTTGGTGCAGGAAACCACTTTTGCACTTGTATTAGTGTGGAAAAAACACTTTTTGCACTTGTGATAGTGTTGAAAAACCACTTTTCGCACTTGTGTTAGTGTTGAAAAACCACTTTTTGCACTTGTGTTGGTGCAGGAAACCATTTTTACACTTGTATTAGTGTGGAAAAACCACTTTTCGCACTTGTGTTAGTGTTGAAAAACCACTTTTCGCACTTGTGTTGGTGCAGGAAACCACTTTTGCACTTGTATTAGTGTGGAAAAAACACTTTTTGCACTTGTGATAGTGTTGAAAAACCACTTTTCGCACTTCTGTTAGTGTTGAAAAACCACTTTTCGCACTTGTGTTAGTTTTGAAAAACCACTTTTCGCACTTGTGTTGGTGCAGGGAACCACTTTTGCAGTTGTATTAGTGTGGAAAAAACACTTTTTGCACTTGTGATAGTGTTGAAAAACCACTTTTCGCACTTGTGTTAGTGTTGAAAAACCACTTTTCGCACTTGTGTTAGTGTTGAAAAACCACTTTTCGCACTTGTGTTGGTGCAGGAAACCACTTTTGCAGTTGTATTAGTGTGGAAAAAACACTTTTTGCACTTGTGATAGTGTTGAAAAACCACTTTTCGCACTTGTGTTAGTGTTGAAAAACCACTTTTCGCACTTGTGTTAGTGTTGAAAAACCACTTTTCGCACTTGTGTTGGTGCAGGAAACCACTTTTGCACTTGTATTAGTGTGGAAAAAACACTTTTCACACTTGTGTTAGTGTTGAAAAACCACTTTTCGCACTTGTGTTAGTGTTGAAAAAACACTTTTCCCACTTGTGTTGGTGCAGGAAACCACTTTTGCACCTGTATTAGTGTGGAAAAAACACTTTTTGCACTTGTGATAGTGTTGAAAAACCACTTTTCGCACTTGTGTTAGTGTTGAAAAACCACTTTTCGTACCTGTGTTGGTGCAGGAAACCACTTTTGCACTTGTATTAGTGTGGAAAAACCACTTTTCGCACTTGTGTTAGTGTTGAAAAACCACTTTTTGCACTTGTGTTAGTGTTGAAAAACCACTTTTCGCACTTGTGTTGGTGCAGGAAACCACTTTTGCACTTGTATTAGTGTGGAAAAAACACTTTTTGCACTTGTGATAGTGTTGAAAAACCACTTTTCGCACTTGTGTTAGTGTTGAAAAACCACTTTTCACACTTGTGTTAGTGTTGAAAAACCACTTTTCGCAATTGTGTTGGTGCAGGAAACCACTTTTGCACTTGTATTAGTGTAGAAAAAACACTTTTTGCACTTGTGATAGTGTTGAAAAACCACTTTTCGCACTTGTGATGGTGCAGGAAACCACTTTTGCACTTGTATTAGTGTGGAAAAACCACTTTTCGCACTTGTGATAGTGTTGAAAAACCACTTTTCGCACTTGTATTAGTGAGGAAAAAACACTTTTTGCACTTGTGATAGTGTTGAAAAACCACTTTTCGCACTTGTGTTAGTGTTGAAAAACCACTTTTCGCACTTGTGTTGGTGCAGGAAACCACTTTTGCACTTGTATTAGTGTGGAAAAAACACTTTTTGCACTTGTGATAGTGTTGAAAAACCACTTTTCGCACTTGTGTTAGTGTTGAAAAACCACTTTTTGCACCTGTGTTGGTGCAGGAAACCATTTTTGCACTTGTATTAGTGTGGAAAAACCACTTTTCGCACTTGTGTTAGTGTTGAAAAACCACTTTTCGCACTTGTGTTAGTGTTGAAAAATCACTTTTCACACTTGTGTTAGTGTTGAAAAACCACTTTTCGCACTTGTGTTAGTGTTGAAAAACCACTTTTCGCACTTGTGTTGGTACAGGAAACCACTTTTGCACTTGTATTAGTGTGGAAAAACCACTTTTCGCACTTGTGTTAGTGTTGAAAAACCACTTTTCGCACTTGTGTTAGTGTTGAAAAATCACTTTTCGCACTTGTCTTGGTGCAGGGAACCACTTTTGCACTTGTATTAGTGTGGAAAAAACACTTTTTGCACTTGTGATACTGTTGAAAAACCACTTTTCGAATTTGTGTTAGTGTTGAAAAACCACTTTTCGCACTTGTGTTAGTGTTGAAAAACCACTTTTCACACTTGTGTTGGTGCAGGAAACCACTGTTGCACTTGTATTAGTGTGGAAAAACCACTTTTCGCACTTGTGTTAGTGTTGTAAAACCACTTTTCGCACTTGTGTTAGTGTTGAAAAACTACTTTTCGCACTTGTGTTGGTGCAGGAAACCACTTTTGCACTTGTATTAGTGTGGAAAAAACACTTTTTGCACTTGTGATAGTGTTGAAAAACCACTTTTCGCACTTCTGTTAGTGTTGAAAAACCACTTTTCGCACTTGTGTTAGTGTTGAAAAACCACTTTTCGCACTTGTGTTGGTGCAGGGAACCACTTTTACAGTTGTATTAGTGTGGAAAAAACACTTTTTGCACTTGTGATAGTGTTGAAAAACCACTTTTCGCACTTGTGTTAGTGTTGAAAAACCACTTTTCGCACTTGTGTTAGTGTTGAAAAACCACTTTTCGCACTTGTGTTGGTGCAGGAAACCACTTTTGCACTTGTATTAGTGTGGAAAAAACACTTTTCACACTTGTGTTAGTGTTGAAAAACCACTTTTCGCACTTGTGATAGTGTTGAAAAACCACTTTTCGCACTTGTATTAGTGAGGAAAAAACACTTTTTGCACTTGTGATAGTGTTGAAAAACCACTTTTCGCACTTGTGTTAGTGTTGAAAAACCACATTTCGCACTTGTGTTGGTGCAGGAAACCACTTTTGCACTTGTATTAGTGTGGAAAAAACACTTTTTGCACTTGTGATAGTGTTGAAAAACCACTTTTCGCACTTGTGTTAGTGTTGAAAAACCACTTTTTGCACTTGTGTTGGTGCAGGAAACCATTTTTACACTTGTATTAGTGTGGAAAAACCACTTTTCGCACTTGTGTTAGTGTTGAAAAACCACTTTTCGCACTTGTGTTGGTGCAGGAAACCACTTTTGCACTTGTATTAGTGTGGAAAAAACACTTTTTGCACTTGTGATAGTGTTGAAAAACCACTTTTCGCACTTCTGTTAGTGTTGAAAAACCACTTTTCGCACTTGTGTTAGTTTTGAAAAACCACTTTTCGCACTTGTGTTGGTGCAGGGAACCACTTTTGCAGTTGTATTAGTGTGGAAAAAACACTTTTTGCACTTGTGATAGTGTTGAAAAACCACTTTTCGCACTTGTGTTAGTGTTGAAAAACCACTTTTCGCACTTGTGTTAGTGTTGAAAAACCACTTTTCGCACTTGTGTTGGTGCAGGAAACCACTTTTGCAGTTGTATTAGTGTGGAAAAAACACTTTTTGCACTTGTGATAGTGTTGAAAAACCACTTTTCGCACTTGTGTTAGTGTTGAAAAACCACTTTTCGCACTTGTGTTAGTGTTGAAAAACCACTTTTCGCACTTGTGTTGGTGCAGGAAACCACTTTTGCACTTGTATTAGTGTGGAAAAAACACTTTTCACACTTGTGTTAGTGTTGAAAAACCACTTTTCGCACTTGTGTTAGTGTTGAAAAAACACTTTTCCCACTTGTGTTGGTGCAGGAAACCACTTTTGCACCTGTATTAGTGTGGAAAAAACACTTTTTGCACTTGTGATAGTGTTGAAAAACCACTTTTCGCACTTGTGTTAGTGTTGAAAAACCACTTTTCGTACCTGTGTTGGTGCAGGAAACCACTTTTGCACTTGTATTAGTGTGGAAAAACCACTTTTCGCACTTGTGTTAGTGTTGAAAAACCACTTTTTGCACTTGTGTTAGTGTTGAAAAACCACTTTTCGCACTTGTGTTGGTGCAGGAAACCACTTTTGCACTTGTATTAGTGTGGAAAAAACACTTTTTGCACTTGTGATAGTGTTGAAAAACCACTTTTCGCACTTGTGTTAGTGTTGAAAAACCACTTTTCACACTTGTGTTAGTGTTGAAAAACCACTTTTCGCAATTGTGTTGGTGCAGGAAACCACTTTTGCACTTGTATTAGTGTGGAAAAAACACTTTTTGCACTTGTGATAGTGTTGAAAAACCACTTTTCGCACTTGTGATGGTGCAGGAAACCACTTTTGCACTTGTATTAGTGTGGACAAACCACTTTTCGCACTTGTGATAGTGTTGAAAAACCACTTTTCGCACTTGTATTAGTGAGGAAAAAACACTTTTTGCACTTGTGATAGTGTTGAAAAACCACTTTTCGCACTTGTGTTAGTGTTGAAAAACCACTTTTCGCACTTGTGTTGGTGCAGGAAACCACTTTTGCACTTGTATTAGTGTGGAAAAAACACTTTTTGCACTTGTGATAGTGTTGAAAAACCACTTTTCGCACTTGTGTTAGTGTTGAAAAACCACTTTTTGCACCTGTGTTGGTGCAGGAAACCATTTTTGCACTTGTATTAGTGTGGAAAAACCACTTTTCGCACTTGTGTTAGTGTTGAAAAACCACTTTTCGCACTTGTGTTAGTGTTGAAAAATCACTTTTCACACTTGTGTTAGTGTTGAAAAATCACTTTTCGCACTTGTCTTGGTGCAGGGAACCACTTTTGCACTTGTATTAGTGTGGAAAAAACACTTTTTGCACTTGTGATACTGTTGAAAAACCACTTTTCGCATTTGTGTTAGTGTTGAAAAACCACTTTTCGCACTTGTGTTAGTGTTGAAAAACCACTTTTCACACTTGTGTTGGTGCAGGAAACCACTTTTGCACTTGTATTAGTGTGGAAAAACCACTTTTCGCACTTGTGTTAGTGTTGAAAAACCACTTTTCGCACTTGTGTTAGTGTTGAAAAATCACTTTTCGCACTTGTCTTGGTGCAGGGAACCACTTTTGCACTTGTATTAGTGTGGAAAAAACACTTTTTGCACTTGTGATACTGTTGAAAAACCACTTTTCGCATTTGTGTTAGTGTTGAAAAACCACTTTTCGCACTTGTGTTAGTGTTGAAAAACCACTTTTCACACTTGTGTTGGTGCAGGAAACCACTTTTGCACTTGTATTAGTGTGGAAAAACCACTTTTCGCACTTGTGTTAGTGTTGAAAAACCACTTTTCGCACTTGTGTTAGTGTTGAAAAACTACTTTTCGCACTTGTGTTGGTGCAGGAAACCACTTTTGCACTTGTATTAGTGTGGAAAAAACACTTTTTGCACTTGTGATAGTGTTGAAAAACCACTTTTCGCACTTCTGTTAGTGTTGAAAAACCACTTTTCGCACTTGTGTTAGTGTTGAAAAACCACTTTTCGCACTTGTGTTGGTGCAGGGAACCACTTTTACAGTTGTATTAGTGTGGAAAAAACACTTTTTGCACTTGTGATAGTGTTGAAAAACCACTTTTTGCACTTGTGTTAGTGTTGAAAAACCACTTTTCGCACTTGTGTTAGTGTTGAAAAACCACTTTTCGCACTTGTGTTGGTGCAGGAAACCACTTTTGCACTTGTATTAGTGTGGAAAAAACACTTTTCACACTTGTGTTAGTGTTGAAAAACCACTGTTCGCACTTGTGTTAGTGTTGAAAAAACACTTTTCGCACTTGTGTTGGTGCAGGAAACCACTTTTGCACTTGGATTAGTGTGGAAAAAACACTTTTTGCACTTGTGATAGTGTTGAAAAACCACTTTTCGCACTTGTGTTAGTGTTGAAAAACCACTTTTCGTACTTGTGTTGGTGCAGGAAACCACTTTTGCACTTGTATTAGTGTGTAAAAACCACTTTTCGCACTTGTGTTAGTGTTGAAAAACCACTTTTTGCACTTGTGTTAGTGTTGAAAAACCACTTTTCGCACTTGTGTTGGTGCAGGGAACCACTTTTGCACTTGTATTAGTGAGGAAAAAACACTTTTTGCACTTGTGATAGTGTTGAAAAACCACTTTTCGCACTTGTATTAGTGAGGAAAAAACACTTTTTGCACTTGTGATAGTGTTGAAAAACCACTTTTCGCACTTGTGTTAGTGTTGAAAAACCACTTTTCGCACTTGTGTTGGTGCAGGAAACCACTTTTGCACTTGTATTAGTGTGGAAAAAACACTTTTTGCACTTGTGATAGTGTTGAAAAACCACTTTTCGCACTTGTGTTAGTGTTGAAAAACCACTTTTTGCACTTGTGTTGGTGCAGGAAACCACTTTTTCACTTGTATTAGTGTGGAAAAACCACTTTTCGCACTTGTGTTAGTGTTGAAAAACCACTTTTCGCACTTGTGTTAGTGTTGAAAAACCACTTTTCACACTTGTGTTGGTGCAGGAAACCACTTTTGCACTTGTATTAGTGTGGAAAAAACACTTTTTGCACTTGTGATAGTGTTGAAATCCACTTTTCGCACTTGTGTTAGTGTTGAAAAACCACTTTTCGCACTTGTGTTAGTGTTGAAAAACCACTTTTCGCACTTGTGTTGGTGCGGGAAACCACTTTTGCACTTGTATTAGTGTGGAAAAAACACTTTTTGCACTTGTGATAGTGTTGAAAAACCACTTTTCGCACTTGTGTTAGTGTTGAAAAACCACTTTTTGCACTTGTGTTAGTGTTGAAAAACCACTTTTCGCACTTGTGTTAGTGTTGAAAAACCACTTTTCGTACTTGTGTTGGTGCAGGAAACCACTTTTGCACTTGTATTAGTGTGTAAAAACCACTTTTCGCACTTGTGTTAGTGTTGAAAAACCACTTTTTGCACTTGTGTTAGTGTTGAAAAACCACTTTTCGCACTTGTGTTGGTGCAGGGAACCACTTTTGCACTTGTATTAGTGAGGAAAAAACACTTTTTGCACTTGTGATAGTGTTGAAAAACCACTTTTCGCACTTGTATTAGTGAGGAAAAAACACTTTTTGCACTTGTGATAGTGTTGAAAAACCACTTTTCGCACTTGTGTTAGTGTTGAAAAACCACTTTTCGCACTTGTGTTGGTGCAGGAAACCACTTTTGCACTTGTATTAGTGTGGAAAAAACACTTTTTGCACTTGTGATAGTGTTGAAAAACCACTTTTCGCACTTGTGTTAGTGTTGAAAAACCACTTTTTGCACTTGTGTTGGTGCAGGAAACCACTTTTTCACTTGTATTAGTGTGGAAAAACCACTTTTCGCACTTGTGTTAGTGTTGAAAAACCACTTTTCGCACTTGTGTTAGTGTTGAAAAACCACTTTTCACACTTGTGTTGGTGCAGGAAACCACTTTTGCACTTGTATTAGTGTGGAAAAAAACACTTTTTGCACTTGTGATAGTGTTGAAATCCACTTTTCGCACTTGTGTTAGTGTTGAAAAACCACTTTTCGCACTTGTGTTAGTGTTGAAAAACCACTTTTCGCACTTGTGTTGGTGCGGGAAACCACTTTTGCACTTGTATTAGTGTGGAAAAAACACTTTTTGCACTTGTGATAGTGTTGAAAAACCACTTTTCGCACTTGTGTTAGTGTTGAAAAACCACTTTTTGCACTTGTGTTAGTGTTGAAAAACCACTTTTTACCTTCGCAAAAGCGGAAGGTTATGTTTTGATCGCTGTGTATTTATTTGTATGTCTGTGTGTGTGTGTGTATGTTATTCGCATAACTCAAAAAGTATTCAACCGAATTGCATGAAATTTGGTGGGATGATTGGTTATTATACGGGACACATTTGATTAGATTTTGGGAGCAATCGGGTCAAAGGTCAAGGTCAAGGTCACGAAAAGGTCAAAATCGTATTTTTGTTGTTCTGTTCCCTACACTCCCATGCCAAGTACAGAACAGTAGCTGCGGCGAAGGTATGCGCTCTACCGAGTGCCCGTTCTAGTTGCACTTGTGTTGGTGCAGGAAACCACTTTTGCACTTGTATTATTGTGGAAAAACCACTTTTCGCACTTGTGTTGGTGCAGGAAACCACTTTTGCACTTGTATTAGTGTGGAAAAAACACTTTTTGCACTTGTGATAGTGTTGAAAAACCACTTTTCGCACTTGTGTTAGTGTTGAAAAACCACTTTTTGCACTTGTGTTGGTGCAGGAAACCACTTTTTCACTTGTATTAGTGTGGAAAAACCACTTTTCGCACTTGTGTTAGTGTTGAAAAACCACTTTTCGCACTTGTGTTAGTGTTGAAAAACCACTTTTCACACTTGTGTTGGTGCAGGAAACCACTTTTGCACTTGTATTAGTGTGGAAAAAACACTTTTTGCACTTGTGATAGTGTTGAAATCCACTTTTCGCACTTGTGTTAGTGTTGAAAAACCACTTTTCGCACTTGTGTTAGTGTTGAAAAACCACTTTTCGCACTTGTGTTGGTGCGGGAAACCACTTTTGCACTTGTATTAGTGTGGAAAAAACACTTTTTGCACTTGTGATAGTGTTGAAAAACCACTTTTCGCACTTGTGTTAGTGTTGAAAAACCACTTTTTGCACTTGTGTTAGTGTTGAAAAACCACTTTTCGCACTTGTGTTGGTGCAGGAAACCACTTTTGCACTTGTATTAGTGTGGAAAAAACACTTTTTGCACTTGTGATAGTGTTGAAAAACCACTTTTCGCACTTGTGTTAGTGTTGAAAAACCACTTTTTGCACTTGTGTTAGTGTTGAAAAACCACTTTTTACCTTCGCAAAAGCGGAAGGTTATGTTTTGATCGCTGTGTATTTATTTGTATGTCTGTGTGTGTGTGTGTATGTTATTCGCATAACTCAAAAAGTATTCAACCGAATTGCATGAAATTTGGTGGGATGATTGGTTATTATACGGGACACATTTGATTAGATTTTGGGAGCAATCGGGTCAAAGGTCAAGGTCAAGGTCACGAAAAGGTCAAAATCGTATTTTTGTTGTTCTGTTCCCTACACTCCCATGCCAAGTACAGAACAGTAGCTGCGGCGAAGGTATGCGCTCTACCGAGTGCCCGTTCTAGTTGCACTTGTGTTGGTGCAGGAAACCACTTTTGCACTTGTATTATTGTGGAAAAAACACTTTTTGCACTTGTGATAGTGTTGAAAAACCACTTTTCGCACTTGTGTTAGTGTTGAAAAACCACTTTTTGCACTTGTGTTAGTGTTGAAAAACCACTTTTCGCACTTGTGTTGGTGCAGGAAACCACTTTTGCACTTGTATGAGTGTGGAAAAACCACTTTTCGCACTTGTGTTAGTGTTGAAAAACCACTTTTCGCACTTGTGTTAGTGTTGAAAAAACACTTTTCGCACTTGTGTTGGTGCAGGAAACCACTTTTGCACTTGTATTAGTGTGGAAAAAACACTTTTCAAACTTGTGTTAGTGTTGAAAAACCACTTTTCGCACTTGTGTTAGTGTTGAAAAAACACTTTTCCCACTTGTGTTGGTGCAGGAAACCACTTTTGCACTTGTATTAGTGTGGAAAAAACACTTTTTGCACTTGTGTTAGTGTTGAAAAACTACTTTTCGCACTTGTGTTGGTGCAGGAAACCACTTTTGCACTTGTATTAGTGTGGAAAAAACACTTTTTGCACTTGTGATAGTGTTGAAAAACCACTTTTTACCTTCGCAAAAGCGGAAGGTTATGTTTTGATCGCTGTGTATTTATTTGTATGTCTGTGTGTGTGTGTGTGTGTGTGTGTGTATGTTATTCGCATAACTCAAAAAGTATTCAACCGAATTGCATGAAATTTGGTGGGATGATTGGTTATTATACGGGACACATTTGATTAGATTTTGGGAGCAATCGGGTCAAAGGTCAAGGTCAAGGTCACGAAAAGGTCAAAATCGTATTTTTACCATAGCGCGGTCAATTTTTATCCAATTGGCATGCAACTAATGCCAAAATGTTCAGAATTCAATGCCCGATCTTGTGATATACGACAAGACCCAGTGAAGACATTACCCTTGTTAGCGGTTGGGGGTCAAAGGTCAGGGGGGTCACGACCTTGCAAAATGTGCGTTTTTTGTCATAACTCGGTCAATTCTTATCCGATTTGCATGAAATCAGCACCAAACTGTTCACTGTTCTGTTCCCTACACTCCCATGCCAAGTACAGAACAGTAGCTGCGGCGAAGGTATGCGCTCTACCGAGTGCCCGTTCTAGTTGCACTTGTGTTAGTGTTGAAAAACCACTTTTCGTACTTGTGTTGGTGCAGGAAACCACTTTTGCACTTGTAGTAGTGTGGAAAAACCACTTTTCGCACATGTGTTAGTGTTGAAAAACCACTTTTCGCACTTGTGTTAGTGTTGAAAAACCACTTTTCGCACTTGTGTTGGTGCAGGAAACCACTTTTGCACTTGTATTAGTGTGGAAAAAACACTTTTTGCACTTGTGATAGTGTTGAAAAACCACTTTTCGCACTTGTGTTAGTGTTGAAAAACCACTTTTCGCACTTGTGTTAGTGTTGAAAAACCACTTTTCGCACTTGTGGTGGTGCAGGAAAACAATTTTGCACTTGTATTAGTGTGGAAAAAACACTTTTTGCACTTGTGATAGTGTTGAAAAACCACTTTTTGGTTTTTGAAAAACCTCCCCCATGAAAAACCACTTTTGCACTTGTATTAGTGTGGAAAAACCACTTTTCGCACTTGTGTTAGTGTTGAAAAACCACTTTTCGCACTTGTGTTAGTGTTGAAAAATCACTTTTCGCACTTGTGTTGGTGCAGGGAACCACTTTTGCACTTGTATTAGTGTGGAAAAAACACTTTTTGCACTTGTGATACTGTTGAAAAACCACTTTTCGCATTTGTGTTAGTGTTGAAAAACCACTTTTCGCACTTGTGTTAGTGTTGAAAAACCACTTTTCACACTTGTGTTGGTGCAGGAAACCACTTTTGCACTTGTATTAGTGTGGAAAAACCACTTTTCGCACTTGTGTTAGTGTTGAAAAACCACGTTTCGCACTTGTGTTAGTGTTGAAAAACCACTTTTCGCACTTGTGTTGGTGCAGGAAACCACTTTTGCACTTGTATTAGTGTGGAAAAAACACTTTTTGCACTTGTGATAGTGTTGAAAAACCACTTTTCGCACTTCTGTTAGTGTTGAAAAACCACTTTTCGCACTTGTGTTAGTGTTGAAAAACCACTTTTCGCACTTGTGTTGGTGCAGGGAACCACTTATGCATTTGTATTAGTGTGGAAAAAACACTTTTTGCACTTGTGATAGTGTTGAAAAACCACTTTTCGCACTTGTGTTAGTGTTGAAAAACCACTTTTCGCACTTGTGTTAGTGTTGAAAAACCACTTTTCGCACTTGTGTTGGTGCAGGAAACCACTTTTGCACTTGTATTAGTGTGGAAAAAACACTTTTCACACTTGTGTTAGTGTTGAAAAACCACTTTTCGCACTTGTGTTAGTGTTGAAAAAACACTTTTCCCACTTGTGTTGGTGCAGGAAACCACTTTTGCACCTGTATTAGTGTGGAAAAAACACTTTTTGCACTTGTGATAGTGTTGAAAAACCACTTTTCGCACTTGTGTTAGTGTTGAAAAACCACTTTTCGTACCTGTGTTGGTGCAGGAAACCACTTTTGCACTTGTATTAGTGTGGAAAAACCACTTTTCGCACTTGTCTTAGTGTTGAAAAACCACTTTTCGCACTTGTGTTAGTGTTGAAAAACCACTTTTCGCACTTGTGTTGGTGCAGGAAACCACTTTTGCACTTGTATTAGTGTGGAAAAAACACTTTTCACACTTGTGTTAGTGTTGAAAAACCACTTTTCGCACTTGTGTTAGTGTTGAAAAAACACTTTTCCCACTTGTGTTGGTGCAGGAAACCACTTTTGCACCTGTATTAGTGTGGAAAAAACACTTTTTGCACTTGTGATAGTGTTGAAAAACCACTTTTCGCACTTGTGTTAGTGTTGAAAAACCACTTTTCGTACTTGTGTTGGTGCAGGAAACCACTTTTGCACTTGTATTAGTGTGGAAAAACCACTTTTCGCACTTGTGTTAGTGTTGAAAAACCACTTTTTGCACTTGTGTTAGTGTTGAAAAACCACTTTTCGCACTTGTGTTGGTGCAGGAAACCACTTTTGCACTTGTATTAGTGTGGAAAAAACACTTTTTGCACTTGTGATAGTGTTGAAAAACCACTTTTCGCACTTGTGTTAGTGTTGAAAAACCACTTTTCGCACTTGTGTTAGTGTTGAAAACCACTTTTCGCACATGTGTTGGTGCAGGAAACCACTTTTGCACTTGTATTAGTGTGGAAAAAACACTTTTTGCACTTGTGATAGTGTTGAAAAACCACTTTTCGCACTTGTGATGGTGCAGGAAACCACTTTTGCACTTGTATTAGTGTGGAAAAACCACTTTTCGCACTTGTGATAGTGTTGAAAAACCACTTTTCGCACTTGGATTAGTGAGGAAAAAACACTTTTTGCACTTGTGATAGTGTTGAAAAACCACTTTTCGCACTTGTGTTAGTGTTGAAAAACCACTTTTCGCACTTGTGTTGGTGCAGGAAACCACTTTTGCACTTGTATTAGTGTGGAAAAAACACTTTTTGCACTTGTGATAGTGTTGAAAAACCACTTTTCGCACTTGTGTTGGTGTTGAAAAACCACTTTTTGCACTTGTGTTGGTGCAGGAAACCATTTTTACACTTTTATTAGTGTGGAAAAACCACTTTTCGCACTTGTGTTAGTGTTGAAAAACCACTTTTCGCTATTGTGTTGGTGCAGGAAACCACTTTTGCACTTGTATTAGTGTGGAAAAAACACTTTTTGCACTTGTGATAGTGTTGAAAAACCACTTTTCACACTTCTGTTAGTGTTGAAAAACCACTTTTCGCACTTGTGTTAGTGTTGAAAAACCACTTTTTCCACTTGTGTTGGTGCAGGAAACCATTTTTGCACTTGTATTAGTGTGGAAAAACCACTTTTCGCACTTGTGTTAGTTTTGAAAAACCACTTTTCGCACTTGTGTTGGTGCAGGAAACCACTTTTGCACTTGTATTAGTGTGGAAAAAACACTTTTTGCACTTGTGATAGTGTTGAAAAACCACTTTTCGCACTTCTGTTAGTGTTGAAAAACCACTTTTCGCACTTGTGTTAGTGTTGAAAAACCACTTTTCGCACTTGTGTTGGTGCAGGGAACCACTTTTGCAGTTGTATTAGTGTGGAAAAAACACTTTTTGCACTTGTGATAGTGTTGAAAAACCACTTTTCGCACTTGTGTTAGTGTTGAAAAACCACTTTTTGCACTTGTGTTAGTGTTGAAAAACCACTTTTCGCACTTGTGTTGGTGCAGGAAACCACTTTTGCACTTGTATTAGTGTGGAAAAAAACACTTTTCACACTTGTGTTAGTGTTGAAAAACCACTTTTCGCACTTGTGTTAGTGTTGAAAAAACACTTTTCCCACTTGTGTTGGTGGAGGAAACCACTTTTGCACCTGTATTAGTGTGGAAAAAACACTTTTTGCACTTGTGATAGTGTTGAAAAACCACTTTTCGCACTTGTGTTAGTGTTGAAAAACCACTTTTCGTACTTGTGTTGGTGCAGGAAACCACTTTTGCACTTGTATTAGTGTGGAAAAACCACTTTTTGCACTTGTGTTAGTGTTGAAAAACCACTTTTTGCACTTGTGTTAGTGTTGAAAAACCACTTTTCGCACTTGTGTTGGTGCAGGAAACCACTTTTGCACTTGTATTAGTGTGGAAAAAACACTTTTTGTACTTGTGATAGTGTTGAAAAACCACTTTTCGCACTTGTGTTAGTGTTGAAAAACCACTTTTCACACTTGTGTTAGTGTTGAAAAACCACTTTTCGCACTTGTGTTGGTGCAGGAAACCACTTTTGCACTTGTATTAGTGTGGAAAAAACACTTTTTGCACTTGTGATAGTGTTGAAAAACCACTTTTCGCACTTGTGATGGTGCAGGAAACCACTTTTGCACTTGTATTAGTGTGGAAAAACCACTTTTCGCACTTGTGATAGTGTTGAAAAACCACTTTTCGCACTTGTATTAGTGAGGAAAAAACACTTTTTGCACTTGTGATAGTGTTGAAAAACCACTTTTCGCACTTGTGTTAGTGTTGAAAAACCACTTTTCGCACTTGTGTTGGTGCAGGAAACCACTTTTGCACTTGTATTAGTGTGGAAAAAACACTTTTTGCACTTGTGATAGTGTTGAAAAACCACTTTTCGCACTTGTGTTAGTGTTGAAAAACCACTTTTTGCACCTGTGTTGGTGCAGGAAACCATTTTTGCACTTGTATTAGTGTGGAAAAACCACTTTTCGCACTTGTGTTAGTGTTGAAAAACCACTTTTCGCACTTGTGTTAGTGTTGAAAAACCACTTTTCACACTTGTGTTGGTGCAGGAAACCACTTTTGCACTTGTATTAGTGTGGAAAAAACACTTTTTGCACTTGTGATAGTGTTGAAATCCACTTTTCGCACTTCTGTTAGTGTTGAAAAACCACTTTTCTCACTTGTGTTAGTGTTGAAAAACCACTTTTCGCACTTGTGTTAGTGTTGAAAAACCACTTTTCGCACTTGTGTTGGTACAGGAAACCACTTTTGCACTTGTATTAGTGTGGAAAAACCACTTTTCGCACTTGTGTTAGTGTTGAAAAACCACTTTTCGCACTTGTGTTAGTGTTGAAAAATCACTTTTCGCACTTGTCTTGGTGCAGGGAACCACTTTTGCACTTGTATTAGTGTGGAAAAAACACTTTTTGCACTTGTGATACTGTTGAAAAACCACTTTTCGCATTTGTGTTAGTGTTGAAAAACCACTTTTCGCACTTGTGTTAGTGTTGAAAAACCACTTTTCACACTTGTGTTGGTGCAGAAAACCACTTTTGCACTTGTATTAGTGTGGAAAAACCACTTTTCGCACTTGTGTTAGTGTTGAAAAACCACTTTTCGCACTTGTGTTAGTGTTGAAAAACTACTTTTCGCACTTGTGTTGGTGCAGGAAACCACTTTTGCACTTGTATTAGTGTGGAAAAAACACTTTTTGCACTTGTGATAGTGTTGAAAAACCACTTTTCGCACTTCTGTTAGTGTTGAAAAACCACTTTTCGCACTTGTGTTAGTGTTGAAAAACCACTTTTCGCACTTGTGTTGGTGCAGGGAACCACTTTTGCAGTTGTATTAGTGTGGAAAAAACACTTTTTGCACTTGTGATAGTGTTGAAAAACCACTTTTCGCACTTGTGTTAGTGTTGAAAAACCACTTTTCGCACTTGTGTTAGTGTTGAAAAACCACTTTTCGCACTTGTGTTGGTGCAGGAAACCACTTTTGCACTACTTGTATTAGTGTGGAAAAAACACTTTTCACACTTGTGTTAGTGTTGAAAAACCACTTTTCGCACTTGTGTTAGTGTTGAAAAAACACTTTTTGCACTTGTGTTGGTGCAGGAAACCACTTTTGCACTTGTATTAGTGTGGAAAAAACACTTTTTGCACTTGTGATAGTGTTGAAAAACCACTTTTCGCACTTGTGTTAGTGTTGAAAAACCACTTTTCGTACTTGTGTTGGTGCAGGAAACCACTTTTGCACTTGTATTAGTGTGGAAAAACCACTTTTCGCACTTGTGTTAGTGTTGAAAAACCACTTTTTGCACTTGTGTTAGTGTTGAAAAACCACTTTTCGCACTTGTGTTGGTGCAGGGAACCACTTTTGCACTTGTATTAGTGAGGAAAAAACACTTTTTGCACTTGTGATAGTGTTGAAAAACCACTTTTCGCACTTGTATTAGTGAGGAAAAAACCCTTTTTGCACTTGTGATAGTGTTGAAAAACCACTTTTCGCACTTGTGTTAGTGTTGAAAAACCACTTTTCGCACTTGTGTTGGTGTTGAAAAACCACTTTTCGCACTTGAGTTGGTGCAGGAAACCACTTTTGCACTTGTATTAGTGTGGAAAAAACACTTTTCACACTTGTGTTAGTGTTGAAAAACCACATTTCGCACTTGTGTTAGTGTTGAAAAAACACTTTTCCCACTTGTGTTGGTGCAGGAAACCACTTTTGCACCTGTATTAGTGTGGAAAAAACACTTTTTGCACTTGTGATAGTGTTGAAAAACCACTTTTCGCACTTGTGTTAGTGTTGAAAAACCACTTTTCGTACTTGTGTTGGTGCAGGAAACCACTTTTGCACTTGTATTAGTGTGGAAAAACCACTTTTCGCACTTGTGTTAGTGTTGAAAAACCACTTTTTGCACTTGTGTTAGTGTTGAAAAACCACTTTTCGCACTTGTGTTGGTGCAGGAAACCACTTTTGCACTTGTATTAGTGTGGAAAAAACACTTTTTGCACTTGTGATAGTGTTGAAAAACCACTTTTCGCACTTGTGTTAGTGTTGAAAAACCACTTTTCGCACTTGTGTTAGTGTTGAAAAACCACTTTTCGCACTTGTGTTGGTGCAGGAAACCACTTTTGCACTTGTATTAGTGTGGAAAAAACACTTTTTGCACTTGTGATAGTGTTGAAAAACCACTTTTCGCACTTGTGATGGTGCAGGAAACCACTTTTGCACTTGTATTAATTAGTGTGGAAAAACCACTTTTCGCACTTGTGATAGTGTTGAAAAACCACTTTTCGCACTTGTATTAGTGAGGAAAAAACACTTTTTGCACTTGTGATAGTGTTGAAAAACCACTTTTCGCACTTGTGTTAGTGTTGAAAAACCACATTTCGCACTTGTGTTGGTGCAGGAAACCACTTTTGCACTTGTATTAGTGTGGAAAAAACACTTTTTGCACTTGTGATAGTGTTGAAAAACCACTTTTCGCACTTGTGTTAGTGTTGAAAAACCACTTTTTGCACTTGTGTTGGTGCAGGAAACCATTTTTACACTTGTATTAGTGTGGAAAAACCAGTTTTCGCACTTGTGTTAGTGTTGAAAAACCACTTTTCGCACTTGTGTTGGTGCAGGAAACCACTTTTGCACTTGTATTAGTGTGGAAAAAACACTTTTTGCACTTGTGATAGTGTTGAAAAACCACTTTTCGCACTTCTGTTAGTGTTGAAAAACCACTTTTCGCACTTGTGTTAGTTTTGAAAAACCACTTTTCGCACTTGTGTTGGTGCAGGGAACCACTTTTGCAGTTGTATTAGTGTGGAAAAAACACTTTTTGCACTTGTGATAGTGTTGAAAAACCACTTTTCGCACTTGTGTTAGTGTTGAAAAACCACTTTTCGCACTTGTGTTAGTGTTGAAAAACCACTTTTCGCACTTGTGTTGGTGCAGGAAACCACTTTTGCAGTTGTATTAGTGTGGAAAAAACACTTTTTGCACTTGTGATAGTGTTGAAAAACCACTTTTCGCACTTGTGTTAGTGTTGAAAAACCACTTTTCGCACTTGTGTTAGTGTTGAAAAACCACTTTTCGCACTTGTGTTGGTGGCAGGAAACCACTTTTGCACTTGTATTAGTGTGGAAAAAACACTTTTCACACTTGTGTTAGTGTTGAAAAACCACTTTTCGCACTTGTGTTAGTGTTGAAAAAACACTTTTCCCACTTGTGTTGGTGCAGGAAACCACTTTTGCACCTGTATTAGTGTGGAAAAAAACACTTTTTGCACTTGTGATAGTGTTGAAAAACCACTTTTCGCACTTGTGTTAGTGTTGAAAAACCACTTTTCGTACCTGTGTTGGTGCAGGAAACCACTTTTGCACTTGTATTAGTGTGGAAAAACCACTTTTCGCACTTGTGTTAGTGTTGAAAAACCACTTTTTGCACTTGTGTTAGTGTTGAAAAACCACTTTTCGCACTTGTGTTGGTGCAGGAAACCACTTTTGCACTTGTATTAGTGTGGAAAAACACTTTTTGCACTTGTGATAGTGTTGAAAAACCACTTTTCGCACTTGTGTTAGTGTTGAAAAACCACTTTTCACACTTGTGTTAGTGTTGAAAAACCACTTTTCGCAATTGTGTTGGTGCAGGAAACCACTTTTGCACTTGTATTAGTGTGGAAAAAACACTTTTTGCACTTGTGATAGTGTTGAAAAACCACTTTTCGCACTTGTGATGGTGCAGGAAACCACTTTTGCACTTGTATTAGTGTGGAAAAACGACTTTTCGCACTTGTGATAGTGTTGAAAAACCACTTTTCGCACTTGTATTAGTGAGGAAAAAACACTTTTTGCACTTGTGATAGTGTTGAAAAACCACTTTTCGCACTTGTGTTAGTGTTGAAAAACCACTTTTCGCACTTGTGTTGGTGCAGGAAACCACTTTTGCACTTGTATTAGTGTGGAGAAAAACACTTTTTGCACTTGTGATAGTGTTGAAAAACCACTTTTCGCACTTGTGTTAGTGTTGAAAAACCACTTTTTGCACCTGTGTTGGTGCAGGAAACCATTTTTGCACTTGTGATAGTGTTGAAATCCACTTTTCGCACTTCTGTTAGTGTTGAAAAACCACTTTTCGCACTTGTGTTAGTGTTGAAAAACCACTTTTCGCACTTGTGTTAGTGTTGAAAAACCACTTTTCGCACTTGTGTTGGTACAGGAAACCACTTTTGCACTTGTATTAGTGTGGAAAAACCACTTTTCGCACTTGTGTTAGTGTTGAAAAACCACTTTTCGCACTTGTGTTAGTGTTGAAAAATCACTTTTCGCACTTGTCTTGGTGCAGGGAACCACTTTTGCACTTGTATTAGTGTGGAAAAAACACTTTTTGCACTTGTGATACTGTTGAAAAACCACTTTTCGCATTTGTGTTAGTGTTGAAAAACCACTTTTCGCACTTGTGTTAGTGTTGAAAAACCACTTTTCACACTTGTGTTGGTGCAGGAAACCACTTTTGCACTTGTATTAGTGTGGAAAAAACCACTTTTCGCACTTGTGTTAGTGTTGAAAAACCACTTTTCGCACTTGTGTTAGTGTTGAAAAACTACTTTTCGCACTTGTGTTGGTGCAGGAAACCACTTTTGCACTTGTATTAGTGTGGAAAAACCACTTTTCGCACTTGTGTTAGTGTTGAAAAACCACTTTTCGCACTTGTGATAGTGTTGAAAAACCACTTTTTACCTTCGCAAAAGCGGAAGGTTATGTTTTGATCGCTGTGTATTTATTTGTATGTCTGTGTGTGTGTGTGTGTGTATGTTATTCGCATAACTCAAAAAGTATTCAACCGAATTGCATGAAATTTGGTGGAATGATTGGTTATTATACGGGACACATTTGATTAGATTTTGGGAGCAATCGGGTCAAAGGTCAAGGTCAAGGTCACGAAAAGGTCAAAATCGTATTTTTACCATAGCGCGGTCAATTTTTATCCAATTGGCATGCAACTAATGCCAAAATGTTCAGAATTCAATGCCCGATCTTGTGATATACGACATGACCCAGTGAATACATTACCCTTGTTAGCGGTTGGGGGGTCAAAGGTCAGGGGGGTCACGACCTTGCAAAATGTGCGTTTTTTGTCATAACTCGGTCAATTCTTATCCGATTTGCATGAAATCAGCACCAAACTGTTCACTGTTCTGTTCCCTACACTCCCATGCCAAGTACAGAACAGTAGCTGCGGCGAAGGTATGCGCTCTACCGAGTGCCCGTTCTAGTTACCTTCGCAAAAGCGGAAGGTTATGTTTTGATCGCTGTGTATTTATTTGTATGTCTGTGTGTGTGTGTGTATGTTATTCGCATAACTCAAAAAGTATTCAACCGAATTGCATGAAATTTGGTGGGATGATTGGTTATTATACGGGACACATTTGATTAGATTTTGGGAGCAATCGGGTCAAAGGTCAAGGT
This sequence comes from Myxine glutinosa, assembly GCF_964187855.1. Classification (NCBI taxonomy): domain Eukaryota; kingdom Metazoa; phylum Chordata; class Myxini; order Myxiniformes; family Myxinidae; genus Myxine; species Myxine glutinosa. Next base: position 34,713 of record NW_027619639.1, read on the forward strand.
CAAGGTCACGAAAAGGTCAAAATCGTATTTTTGTTGTTCTGTTCCCTACACTCCCATGCCAAGTACAGAACAGTAGCTGCGGCGAAGGTATGCGCTCTACCGAGTGCCCGTTCTAGTTGCACTTGTGTTAGTGTTGAAAAACCACTTTTCGTACTTGTGTTGGTGCAGGAAACCACTTTTGCACTTGTAGTAGTGTGGAAAAACCACTTTTCGCACTTGTGTTAGTGTTGAAAAACCACTTTTCGCACTTGTGTTAGTGTTGAAAAACCACTTTTCGCACTTGTGTTGGTGCAGGAAACCACTTTTGCACTTGTATTAGTGTGGAAAAAACACTTTTTGCACTTGTGATAGTGTTGAAAAACCACTTTTCGCACTTGTGTTAGTGTTGAAAAACCACTTTTCGCACTTGTGTTAGTGTTGAAAAACCACTTTTCGCACTTGTGGTGGTGCAGGAAACCAATTTTGCACTTGTATTAGTGTGGAAAAAACACTTTTTGCACTTGTGATAGTGTTGAAAAACCACTTTTCGCACTTGTGTTAGTGTTGAAAAACCACTTTTCGCACTTGTGATGGTGCAGGAAACCACTTTTGCACTTGTATTAGTGTGGAAAAACCACTTTTCGCTCTTGTGTTAGTGTTGAAAAACCACTTTTCGCACTTGTGTTAGTGTTGAAAAACCACTTTTTGCACTTGTGTTGGTGCAGGAAACCACTTTTGCACTTGTATTAGTGTGGAAAAAACACTTTTCGCACTTGTGTTTGTGTTGAAAAACCACTTTTCGCACTTGTGTTAGTGTTGAAAAACCACTTTTCGCACTTGTGTTGGTGCAGGAAACCACTTTTGCACGTGTATTAGTGTGGAAAAAACACTTTTTGCACTTGTGATAGTGTTGAAAAACCACTTTTTGCACTTGTGTTAGTGTTGAAAAACCACTTTTCGCACTTGTGTTGGTGCAGGAAACCAGTTTTGCACTTGTATTAGTGTGGAAAAAACACTTTTTGCACTTGTGATAGTGTTGAAAAACCACTTTTCGCACTTGTGATAGTGTTGAAAAACCACTTTTTACCTTCGCAAAAGCGGAAGGTTATGTTTTGATCGCTGTGTATTTATTTGTATGTCTGTGTGTGTGTGTGTGTGTATGTTATTCGCATAACTCAAAAAG
>NW_027619640.1:0-35874 GCF_964187855.1 Myxine glutinosa
GAAAAGTGGTTTTCAACACTAACACAAGTGCGAAAAGTGGTTTTTCAACACTAACACAAGTGCGAAAAGTGGTTTTTCCACACTTATACAAGTGCAAAAGTGGTTTCCTGCACCAACACAAGTGTGAAAAGTGGTTTTTCAACACTAACACAAGTGCGAAAAGTGGTTTTTCAACACTATCACAAGTGCAAAAAGTGTTTTTTCCACACTAATACAAGTGCAAAAGTGGTTTCCTGCACCAACACAAGTGCGAAAAGTGGATTTTCAACACTAACACAAGTGCGAAAAGTGTTTTTTCCACACTAATACAAGTGCAAAAGTGGTTTACTGCACCAACACAAGTGCGAAAAGTGGTTTTTCAACACACACAAGTGCGAAAAGTGGTTTTTCAACACTATCACAAGTGCAAAAAGTGTTTTTTCCACACTAATACAAGTGCAAAAGTGGTTTCCTGCACCAACACAAGTGCGAAAAGTGGTTTTTCAACACTAACACAAGTGCGAAAAGTGGTTTTTCAACACTAACACAAGTGCGAAAAGTGTTTTTTCCACACTAATACAAGTGCAAAAGTGGTTTCCTGCACAAACACAAGTGCGAAAAGTGGTTTTTCAACACAAACACAAGTGCGAAAAGTGGTTTTTCAACACTAACACAAGTGCGAAAAGTGGTTTTTCAACACTAACACAAGTGCGAAAAGTGGTTTTTCCACACTAATACAAGTGCAAAAGTGGTTTTCCTGCACCAACACAAGTGCGAAAAGTGGTTTTTCAACACTAACACAAGTGCGAAAAGTGGTTTTTTCAACACTATCACAAGTGCAAAAAAGTGTTTTTTCCACACTAATACAAGTGCAAAAGTAGTTTTCCTGCACCAACACAAGTGCGAAAAGTGGTTTTTCAACACTAACACAAGTGCGAAAAGTGGTTTTTCAACACTAACACAAGTGCGAAAAGTGTGTTTTCCACACTAATACAAGTGCAAAAGTGGTTTCCTGCACCAACACAAGTGCGAAAAGTGGTTTTTCAACACTAACACAAGTGCGAAAAGTGGTTTTTCAACACTATCACAAGTGCAAAAAGTGTTTTTTCCACACTAATACAAGTGCAAAAGTGGTTTCCTGCACCAACACAAGTGCGAAAAGTGGTTTTTCAACACTAACACAAGTGCGAAAAGTGGTTTTTCAACACTAACACAAGTGCGAAAAGTGTTTTTTCCACACTAATACAAGTGCAAAAGTGGTTTCCTTCACCAACACAAGTGCGAAAAGTGGTTTTTCAACACTAACACCACAAGTGCGAAAAGTGGTTTTTCAACACTAACACAAGTGCGAAAAGTGGTTTTTCAACACTAACACAAGTGCGAAAAGTGGTTTTTCCACACTAATACAAGTGCAAAAGTGGTTTCCTGCACCAACACCAATGCGAAAAGTGGTTTTTCAACACTAACACAAGTGCGAAAAGTGGTTTTTCAACACTAACACAAGTGCGAAAAGTGGTTTTTCAACACTAACACAAGTGCGAAAAGTGGTTTTTCAACACTAACACAAGGGCGAAAAGTGGTTTTGCCACACTAATACAAGTGCAAAAGTGGTTTCTTGCACCAACACAAGTGCGAAAAGTGGTTTTTCAACACTAACACAAGTGCGAAAAGTGGTTTTTCAACACTATCACAAGTGCAAAAATTGTTTTTTCCACACTAATACAAGTGCAAAGGTGGTTTCCTGCACCATCACAAGTGCGAAAAGTGGTTTTTCAACACTAACAAAAGTGCGAAAAGTGGTTTTTCAACACTAACACAAGTGCGAAAAGTGGTTTTTCAACACTATCACAAGTGCAAAAAGGGTTTTTCCACACTAATACAAGTGCAAAAGTGGTTTTCCTGCACCAACACAAGTGCGAAAAGTGGTTTTTCAACACTAGCACAAGTGCGAAAAGTGGTTTTTCAACACTAACACAGGTGCGAAAAGTGGTTTTTTCCACACTAATACAAATGCAAAAGTGGTTTCCTGCACCAACACAAGTGCGAAAAGTGGTTTTCAACACTAACACAAGTGCGAAAAGTGGTTTTTCAACACTAACACAAGTGCGAAAAGTGGTTTTTCCACACTAATACAAGTGCAAAAGTGGTTTCCTGCACCAACACAAGTGTGAAAAGTGGTTTTTCAACACTAACACAAGTGCGAAAAGTGGTTTTTCAACACTATCACAAGTGCAAAAAGTGTTTTTTCCACACTAATACAAGTGCAAAAGTGGTTTCCTGCACCAACACAAGTGCGAAAAGTGGTTTTTCAACACTAACACAAGTGCGAAAAGTGGTTTTTCAACACTAACACAAGTGCGAAAAGTGTTTTTTCCACACTAATACAAGTGCAAAAGTGGTTTCCTGCACCAACACAAGTGCGAAAAGTGGTTTTTCAACACAAACACATGTGCGAAAAGTGGTTTTTCAACACTAACACAAGTGCGAAAAGTGGTTTTTCAACACTAACACAAGTGCGAAAAGTGGTTTTTCCACACTAATACAAGTGCAAAATTGGTTTGCTGCACCAACACAAGTGCGAAACGTGGTTTTTCAACACTAACACAAGTGCGAAAAGTGGTTTTTCAACACTCTCACAAGTGCAAAAAGTGTTTTTTCCACACTAATACAAGTGCAAAAGTGGTTTCCTGCACCAACACAAGTGCGAAAAGTGGTTTTTCAACACTAACACAAGTGCGAAAAGTGGTTTTTCAACACTAACACAAGTGCGAAAAGTGGTTTTTCAACACTAACACAAGTGCGAAAAGTGGTTTTCAACACTAACACAAGTGCGAAAAGTGGTTTTTCCACACTAATACAAGTGCAAAAGTGGTTTCCTGCACCAACACAAGTGCGAAAAGTGGTTTTTCAACACTAACACAAGTGCGAAAAGTGGTTTTTCAACACTATCACAAGTGCAAAAAGTGTTTTTTCCACACTAATACAAGTGCAAAAGTGGTTTCCTGCACCAACACAAGTGCGAAAAGTGGTTTTTCAACACTAACACAAGTGCGAAAAGTGGTTTTTCAACACTAACACAAGTGCGAAAAGTGTGTTTTCCACACTAATACAAGTGCAAAAGTGGTTTCCTGCACCAACACAAGTGCGAAAAGTGGTTTTTCAACACTAACACAAGTGCGAAAAGTGGTTTTTCAACACTAACACAAGTGCGTAAAGTGTTTTTTCCACACTAACACAAGTGCGAAAAGTGTTTTTTCAACACTAATACAAGTGCAAAAGTGGTTTCCTGCACCAACACAAGTGCGAAAAGTGGTTTTTCAACACTAACACAAGTGCGAAAAGTGGTTTTTCAACACTAACACAAGTGCGAAAAGTGGTTTTCAACACTAACACAAGTGCGAAAAGTGGTTTTTCCACACTAATACAAGTGCAAAAGTGGTTTCCTGCACCAACACAAGTGCGAAAAGTGGTTTTTCAACACTAACACAAGTGCGAAAAGTGGTTTTTCAACACTATCACAAGTGCAAAAAGTGTTTTTTCCACACTAATACAAGTGCAAAAGTGGTTTCCTGCACCAACACAAGTGCAAAAAGTGGTTTTTCAACACTAACACAAGTGCGAAAAGTGGTTTTTCAACACTAACACAAGTGCGAAAAGTGTGTTTTCCACACTAATACAAGTGCAAAAGTGGTTTCCTGCACCAACACAAGTGCGAAAAGTGGTTTTTCAACACTAACACAAGTGCGAAAAGTGGTTTTTCAACACTAACACAAGTGCGAAAAGTGTTTTTTCCACACTAATACAAGTGCAAAAGTGGTTTCCTGCACCAACACAAGTGCGAAAAGTGGTTTTTCAACACACACAAGTGCGAAAAGTGGTTTTTCAACACTATCACAAGTGCAAAAAGTGTTTTTTCCACACTAATACAAGTGCAAAAGTGGTTTCCTGCACCAACACAAGTGCGAAAAGTGGTTTTTCAACACTAACACAAGTGCGAAAAGTGGTTTTTCAACACTAACACAAGTGCGAAAAGTGTTTTTTCCACACTAATACAAGTGCAAAAGTGGTTTCCTGCACCAACACAAGTGCGAAAAGTGGTTTTTCAACACAAACACAAGTGCGAAAAGTGGTTTTTCAACACTAACACAAGTGCGAAAAGTGGTTCTCAACAGTAACACAAGTGCGAAAAGTGGTTTTTCCACACTAATACAAGTGCAAAAGTGGTTTCCTGCACCAACCCAAGTGCGAAAAGTGGTTTTTCAACACTAACACAAGTGCGAAAAGTGGTTTTTCAACACTAACACAAGGGCGAAAAGTGGTTTTGCCACACTAATACAAGTGCAAAAGTGGTTTCCTGCACCAACACAAGTGCGAAAAGTGGTTTTTCAACACTAACACAAGTGCGAAAAGTGGTTTTTCAACACTATCACAAGTGCAAAAAGTGTTTTTTCCACACTAATACAAGTGCAAAGGTGGTTTCCTGCACCATCACAAGTGCGAAAAGTGGTTTTTCAACACTAACAAAAGTGGGAAAAGTGGTTTTTCAACACTAACACAAGTGCGAAAAGTGGTTTTTCAACACTATCACAAGTGCAAAAAGTGTTTTTTCCACACTAATACAAGTGCAAAAGTGGTTTTCCTGCACAAACACAAGTGCGAAAAGTGGTTTTTCAACACTAGCACAAGTGCGAAAAGTGGTTTTTCAACACTAACACAGGTGCGAAAATTGGTTTTTTCCACACTAATACAAATGCAAAAGTGGTTTCCTGCACCAACACAAGTGCGAAAAGTGGTTTTCAACACTAACACAAGTGCGAAAAGTGGTTTTTCAACACTAACACAAGTGCGAAAAGTGGTTTTTCCACACTAATACAAGTGCAAAAGTGGTTTCCTGCACCAACACAAGTGTGAAAAGTGGTTTTTCAACACTAACACAAGTGCGAAAAGTGGTTTTTCAACACTATCACAAGTGCAAAAAGTGTTTTTTCCACACTAATACAAGTGCAAAAGTCGTTTCCTGCACCAACACAAGTGCGAAAAGTGGTTTTTCAACACTAACACAAGTGCGAAAAGTGGCTCAATACTAACACAAGTGCGAAAAGTGTTTTTTCCACACTAATACAAGTGCAAAAGTGGTTTCCTGCACCAACACAAGTGCGAAAAGTGGTTTTTCAACACAAACACAAGTGCGAAAAGTGGTTTTTCAACACAAACACAAGTGCGAAAAGTGGTTTTTCAACACTAACACAAGTGCGAAAAGTGGTTTTTCCACACTAATACAAGTGCAAAAGTGGTTTCCTGCACCAACACAAGTGCGAAAAGTGGTTTTTCAACACTAACACAAGGGCGAAAAGTGGTTTTGCCACACTAATACAAGTGCAAAAGTGGTTTCCTGCACCAACACAAGTGCGAAAAGTGGTTTTTCAACACTAACACAAGTGCGAAAAGTGGTTTTTCAACACTATCACAAGTGCAAAAAGTGTTTTTTCCACACTAATACAAGTGCAAAGGTGGTTTCCTGCACCATCACAAGTGCGAAAAGTGGTTTTTCAACACTAACAAAAGTGGGAAAAGTGGTTTTTTAACACTAACACAAGTGCGAAAAGTGGTTTTTCAACACTATCACAAGTGCAAAAAGTGTTTTTTCCACACTAATACAAGTGCAAAAGTGGTTTTCCTGCACCAACACAAGTGCGAAAAGTGGTTTTTCAACACTAGCACAAGTGCGAAAAGTGGTTTTTCAACACTAACACAGGTGCGAAAATTGGTTTTTTCCACACTAATACAAATGCAAAAGTGGTTTCCTGCACCAACACAAGTGCGAAAAGTGGTTTTCAACACTAACACAAGTGCGAAAAGTGGTTTTTCAACACTAACACAAGTGCGAAAAGTGGTTTTTCCACACTAATACAAGTGCAAAAGTGGTTTCCTGCACCAACACAAGTGCGAAAAGTGGTTCAACACACTAACACAAGTGCGAAAAGTGGTTTTTCAACACAAACACAAGTGCGAAAAGTGGTTTTTCAACACTAACACAAGTGCGAAAAGTGGTTTTTCAACACTAACACAAGTGCGAAAAGTGGTTTTTCCACACTAATACAAGTGCGAAAAGTGGTTCAACACACTAACACAAGTGCGAAAAGTGGTTTTTCAACACAAACACAAGTGCGAAAAGTGGTTTTTCAACACTAACACAAGTGCGAAAAGTGGTTTTTCAACACTAACACAAGTGCGAAAAGTGGTTTTTCCACACTAATACAAGTGCAAAAGTGGTTTCCTGCACCAACACAAGTGCGAAAAGTGGTTTTTCAACACTAACACAAGTGCGAAAAGTGGTTTTTCAACACTCTCACAAGTGCAAAAAGTGTTTTTTCCACACTAATACAAGTGCAAAAGTGGTTTCCTGCACCAACACAAGTGCGAAAAGTGGTTTTTCAACACTAACACAAGTGCGAAAAGTGGTTTTTCAACACTAACACAAGTGCGAAAAGTGGTTTTCAACACTAACACAAGTGCGAAAAGTGGTTTTTCAACACTAACACAAGTGCGAAAAGTGGTTTTCAACACTAACACAAGTGCGAAAAGTGGTTTTTCCACACTAATACAAGTGCAAAAGTGGTTTCCTGCACCAACACAAGTGCGAAAAGTGGTTTTTCAACACTAACACAAGTGCGAAAAGTGGTTTTTCAACACTATCACAAGTGCAAAAAGTGTTTTTTCCACACTAATACAAGTGCAAAAGTGGTTTCCTGCACCAACACAAGTGCGAAAAGTGGTTTTTCAACACTAACACAAGTGCGAAAAGTGGTTTTTCAACACTAACACAAGTGCGAAAAGTGGTTTTTCAACACTAACACAAGTGCGAAAAGTGGTTTTTCCACACTAATACAAGTGCAAAAGTGGTTTTCCTGCACCAACACAAGTGCGAAAAGTGGTTTTTCAACACTAACACAAGTGCGAAAAGTGGTTTTTCAACACTATCACAAGTGCAAAAAGTGTTTTTTCCACACTAATACAAGTGCAAAAGTGGTTTCCTGCACCAACACAAGTGCGAAAAGTGGTTTTTCAACACTAACACAAGTGCGAAAAGTGGTTTTTCAACACTATCACAAGTGCAAAAAGTGTTTTTTCCACACTAATACAAGTGCAAAAGTGTTTTCCTGTACCAACACAAGTGCGAAAAGTGGTTTTTCAACACTAACACAAGTGCGAAAAGTGGTTTTTCAACACTAACACAAGTGCGAAAAGTGTTTTTTCCACACTAATACAAGTGCAAAAGTGGTTTCCTGCACCAACACAAGTGCGAAAAGTGGTTTTTCAACACTAACACAAGTGCGAAAAGTGGTTTTTCAACACTAACACAAGTGCGAAAAGTGGTTTTTCAACACTAACACAAGTGCGAAAAGTGGTTTTTCAACACTAACACAAGTGCGAAAAGTGGTTTTTCAACACTAACACAAGGGCGAAAAGTGGTTTTGCCACACTAATACAAGTGCAAAAGTGGTTTCCTGCACCAACACAAGTGCGAAAAGTGGTTTTTCAACACTAACACAAGTGCGAAAAGTGGTTTTTCAACACTATCACAAGTGCAAAAAGTGTTTATTCCACACTAATACAAGTGCAAAGGTGGTTTCCTGCACCATCACAAGTGCGAAAAGTGGTTTTTCAACACTAACAAAAGTGCGAAAAGTGGTTTTTCAACACTAACACAAGTGCGAAAAGTGGTTTTTCAACACTATCACAAGTGCAAAAAGTGTTTTTTCCACACTAATACAAGTGCAAAAGTGGTTTCCTGCACCAACACAAGTGCGAAAAGTGGTTTTTCAACACTAGCACAAGTGCGAAAAGTGGTTTTTCAACACTAACACAGGTGCGAAAAGTGGTTTTTTCCACACTAATACAAATGCAAAAGTGGTTTCCTGCACCAACACAAGTGCGAAAAGTGGTTTTCAACACTAACACAAGTGCGAAAAGTGGTTTTTGAACACTAACACAAGTGCAAAAAGTGGTTTTTCCACACTAATACAAGTGCAAAAGTGGTTTCCTGCACCAACACAAGTGCGAAAAGTGGTTTTTCAACACTAACACAAGTGCGAAAAGTGGTTTTTCAACACTATCACAAGTGCAAAAAGTGTTTTTTCCTCATTGTACAGTGTGCACTGTGTGTTGTGTTTTCCACACTAATACAAGTGCAAAAGTGGTTTCCTGCACCAACACAAGTGCGAAAAGTGGTTTTTCAACACTAACACAAGTGCGAAAAGTGGTTTTTCAACACTAACACAAGTGCGAAAAGTGTTTTTTCCACACTAATACAAGTGCAAAAGTGGTTTCCTGCACGAACACAAGTGTGAAAAGTGGTTTTTCAACACAAACACAAGTGCGAAAAGTGGTTTTTCAACACTAACACAAGTGCGAAAAGTGGTTTTCAACACTAACACAAGTGCGAAAAGTGGTTTTTCCACACTAATACAAGTGCAAAAGTGGTTTCCTGCACCAACACAAGTGCGAAAAGTGGTTTTTCAACACTAACACAAGTGCGAAAAGTGGTTTTTCAACACTATCACAAGTGCAAAAAGTGTTTTTTCCACACTAATACAAGTGCAAAAGTGGTTTCCTGCACCAACACAAGTGCGAAAAGTGGTTTTTCAACACTAACAGAATTGCGAAAAGTGGTTTTTCAACACTAACACAAGTGCGAAAAGTGTGTTTTCCACACTAATACAAGTGCAAAAGTGGTTTCCTGCACCAACACAAGTGCGAAAAGTGGTTTTTCAACACTAACACAAGTGCGAAAAGTGGTTTTTCAACACTATCACAAGTGCAAAAAGTGTTTTTTCCACACTAATACAAGTGCAAAAGTGGTTTCCTGCACCAACACAAGTGCGAAAAGTGGATTTTCAACACTAACACAAGTGCGAAAAGTGGTTTTTCAACACTAACACAAGTGCGAAAAGTGTTTTTTCCACACTAATACAAGTGCAAAAGTGGTTTACTGCACCAACACAAGTGCGAAAAGTGGTTTTTCAACACACACAAGTGCGAAAAGTGGTTTTTCAACACTATCACAAGTGCAAAAAGTGTTTTTTCCACACTAATACAAGTGCAAAAGTGGTTTCCTGCACCAACACAAGTGCGAAAAGTGGTTTTTCAACACTAACACAAGTGCGAAAAGTGGTTTTTCAACACTAACACAAGTGCGAAAAGTGTTTTTTCCACACTAATACAAGTGCAAAAGTGGTTTCCTGCACAAACACAAGTGCGAAAAGTGGTTTTTCAACACAAACACAAGTGCGAAAAGTGGTTTTTCAACACTAACACAAGTGCGAAAAGTGGTTTTTCAACACTAACACAAGTGCGAAAAGTGGTTTTTCCACACTAATACAAGTGCAAAAGTGGTTTTCCTGCACCAACACAAGTGCGAAAAGTGGTTTTTCAACACTAACACAAGTGCGAAAAGTGGTTTTTCAACACTATCACAAGTGCAAAAAGTGTTTTTTCCACACTAATACAAGTGCAAAAGTAGTTTCCTGCACCAACACAAGTGCGAAAAGTGGTTTTTCAACACTAACACAAGTGCGAAAAGTGGTTTTTCAACACTAACACAAGTGCGAAAAGTGTGTTTTCCACACTAATACAAGTGCAAAAGTGGTTTCCTGCACCAACACAAGTGCGAAAAGTGGTTTTTCAACACTAACACAAGTGCGAAAAGTGGTTTTTCAACACTATCACAAGTGCAAAAAGTGTTTTTTCCACACTAATACAAGTGCAAAAGTGGTTTCCTGCACCAACACAAGTGCGAAAAGTGGTTTTTCAACACTAACACAAGTGCGAAAAGTGGTTTTTCAACACTAACACAAGTGCGAAAAGTGTTTTTTCCACACTAATACAAGTGCAAAAGTGGTTTCCTTCACCAACACAAGTGCGAAAAGTGGTTTTTCAACACTAACACAAGTGCGAAAAGTGGTTTTTCAACACTAACACAAGTGCGAAAAGTGGTTTTTCAACACTAACACAAGTGCGAAAAGTGGTTTTTCCACACTAATACAAGTGCAAAAGTGGTTTCCTGCACCAACACCAATGCGAAAAGTGGTTTTTCAACACTAACACAAGTGCGAAAAGTGGTTTTTCAACACTAACACAAGTGCGAAAAGTGGTTTTTCAACACTAACACAAGTGCGAAAAGTGGTTTTTCAACACTAACACAAGGGCGAAAAGTGGTTTTGCCACACTAATACAAGTGCAAAAGTGGTTTCCTGCACCAACACAAGTGCGAAAAGTGGTTTTTCAACACTAACACAAGTGCGAAAAGTGGTTTTTCAACACTATCACAAGTGCAAAAATTGTTTTTTCCACACTAATACAAGTGCAAAGGTGGTTTCCTGCACCATCACAAGTGCGAAAAGTGGTTTTTCAACACTAACAAAAGTGCGAAAAGTGGTTTTTCAACACTAACACAAGTGCGAAAAGTGGTTTTTCAACACTATCACAAGTGCAAAAAGGGTTTTTCCACACTAATACAAGTGCAAAAGTGGTTTTCCTGCACCAACACAAGTGCGAAAAGTGGTTTTTCAACACTAGCACAAGTGCGAAAAGTGGTTTTTCAACACTAACACAGGTGCGAAAAGTGGTTTTTTCCACACTAATACAAATGCAAAAGTGGTTTCCTGCACCAACACAAGTGCGAAAAGTGGTTTTCAACACTAACACAAGTGCGAAAAGTGGTTTTTCAACACTAACACAAGTGCGAAAAGTGGTTTTTCCACACTAATACAAGTGCAAAAGTGGTTTCCTGCACCAACACAAGTGTGAAAAGTGGTTTTTCAACACTAACACAAGTGCGAAAAGTGGTTTTTCAACACTATCACAAGTGCAAAAAGTGTTTTTTCCACACTAATACAAGTGCAAAAGTGGTTTCCTGCACCAACACAAGTGCGAAAAGTGGTTTTTCAACACTAACACAAGTGCGAAAAGTGGTTTTTCAACACTAACACAAGTGCGAAAAGTGTTTTTTCCACACTAATACAAGTGCAAAAGTGGTTTCCTGCACCAACACAAGTGCGAAAAGTGGTTTTTCAACACAAACACATGTGCGAAAAGTGGTTTTTCAACACTAACACAAGTGCGAAAAGTGGTTTTTCAACACTAACACAAGTGCGAAAAGTGGTTTTTCCACACTAATACAAGTGCAAAATTGGTTTGCTGCACCAACACAAGTGCGAAACGTGGTTTTTCAACACTAACACAAGTGCGAAAAGTGGTTTTTCAACACTCTCACAAGTGCAAAAAGTGTTTTTTCCACACTAATACAAGTGCAAAAGTGGTTTCCTGCACCAACACAAGTGCGAAAAGTGGTTTTTCAACACTAACACAAGTGCGAAAAGTGGTTTTTCAACACTAACACAAGTGCGAAAAGTGGTTTTTCAACACTAACACAAGTGCGAAAAGTGGTTTTCAACACTAACACAAGTGCGAAAAGTGGTTTTTCCACACTAATACAAGTGCAAAAGTGGTTTCCTGCACCAACACAAGTGCGAAAAGTGGTTTTTCAACACTAACACAAGTGCGAAAAGTGGTTTTTCAACACTATCACAAGTGCAAAAAGTGTTTTTTCCACACTAATACAAGTGCAAAAGTGGTTTCCTGCACCAACACAAGTGCGAAAAGTGGTTTTTCAACACTAGCACAAGTGCGAAAAGTGGTTTTTCAACACTAACACAAGTGCGAAAAGTGTGTTTTCCACACTAATACAAGTGCAAAAGTGGTTTCCTGCACCAACACAAGTGCGAAAAGTGGTTTTTCAACACTAACACAAGTGCGAAAAGTGGTTTTTCAACACTAACACAAGTGCGAAAAGTGTTTTTTCCACACTAATACAAGTGCAAAAGTGGTTTCCTGCACCAACACAAGTGCGAAAAGTGGTTTTTCAACACACACAAGTGCGAAAAGTGGTTTTTCAACACTATCACAAGTGCAAAAAGTGTTTTTTCCACACTAATACAAGTGCAAAAGTGGTTTCCTGCACCAACACAAGTGCGAAAAGTGGTTTTTCAACACTAACACAAGTGCGAAAAGTGGTTTTTCAACACTAACACAAGTGCGAAAAGTGTTTTTTCCACACTAATACAAGTGCAAAAGTGGTTTCCTGCACCAACACAAGTGCGAAAAGTGGTTTTTCAACACAAACACAAGTGCGAAAAGTGGTTTTTCAACACTAACACAAGTGCGAAAAGTGGTTCTCAACAGTAACACAAGTGCGAAAAGTGGTTTTTCCACACTAATACAAGTGCAAAAGTGGTTTCCTGCACCAACCCAAGTGCGAAAAGTGGTTTTTCAACACTAACACAAGTGCGAAAAGTGGTTTTTCAACACTATCACAAGTGCAAAAAGTGTTTTTTCCACACTAATACAAGTGCAAAAGTGGTTTCCTGCACCAACACAAGTGCGAAAAGTGGTTTTTCAACACTAACACAAGTGCGAAAAGTGGTTTTTCAACACTAACACAAGGGCGAAAAGTGGTTTTGCCACACTAATACAAGTGCAAAAGTGGTTTCCTGCACCAACACAAGTGCGAAAAGTGGTTTTTCAACACTAACACAAGTGCGAAAAGTGGTTTTTCAACACTATCACAAGTGCAAAAAGTGTTTTTTCCACACTAATACAAGTGCAAAGGTGGTTTCCTGCACCATCACAAGTGCGAAAAGTGGTTTTTCAACACTAACAAAAGTGGGAAAAGTGGTTTTTCAACACTAACACAAGTGCGAAAAGTGGTTTTTCAACACTATCACAAGTGCAAAAAGTGTTTTTTCCACACTAATACAAGTGCAAAAGTGGTTTTCCTGCACAAACACAAGTGCGAAAAGTGGTTTTTCAACACTAGCACAAGTGCGAAAAGTGGTTTTTCAACACTAACACAGGTGCGAAAATTGGTTTTTTCCACACTAATACAAATGCAAAAGTGGTTTCCTGCACCAACACAAGTGCGAAAAGTGGTTTTCAACACTAACACAAGTGCGAAAAGTGGTTTTTCAACACTAACACAAGTGCGAAAAGTGGTTTTTCCACACTAATACAAGTGCAAAAGTGGTTTCCTGCACCAACACAAGTGTGAAAAGTGGTTTTTCAACACTAACACAAGTGCGAAAAGTGGTTTTTCAACACTATCACAAGTGCGAAAAGTGTTTTTTCCACACTAATACAAGTGCAAAAGTGGTTTCCTGCACCAACACAAGTGCGAAAAGTGGTTTTTCAACACTAACACAAGTGCGAAAAGTGGTTTTTCAACACAAACACAAGTGCGAAAAGTGGTTTTTCAACACTAACACAAGTGCGAAAAGTGGTTTTTCCACACTAATACAAGTGCAAAAGTGGTTTCCTGCACCAACACAAGTGCGAAAAGTGGTTTTTCAACACTAACACAAGGGCGAAAAGTGGTTTTGCCACACTAATACAAGTGCAAAAGTGGTTTCCTGCACCAACACAAGTGCGAAAAGTGGTTTTTCAACACTAACACAAGTGCGAAAAGTGGTTTTTCAACACTATCACAAGTGCAAAAAGTGTTTTTTCCACACTAATACAAGTGCAAAGGTGGTTTCCTGCACCATCACAAGTGCGAAAAGTGGTTTTTCAACACTAACAAAAGTGGGAAAAGTGGTTTTTTAACACTAACACAAGTGCGAAAAGTGGTTTTTCAACACTATCACAAGTGCAAAAAGTGTTTTTTCCACACTAATACAAGTGCAAAAGTGGTTTTCCTGCACCAACACAAGTGCGAAAAGTGGTTTTTCAACACTAGCACAAGTGCGAAAAGTGGTTTTTCAACACTAACACAGGTGCGAAAATTGGTTTTTTCCACACTAATACAAATGCAAAAGTGGTTTCCTGCACCAACACAAGTGCGAAAAGTGGTTTTCAACACTAACACAAGTGCGAAAAGTGGTTTTTCAACACTAACACAAGTGCGAAAAGTGGTTTTTCCACACTAATACAAGTGCAAAAGTGGTTTCCTGCACCAACACAAGTGCGAAAAGTGGTTCAACACACTAACACAAGTGCGAAAAGTGGTTTTTCAACACAAACACAAGTGCGAAAAGTGGTTTTTCAACACTAACACAAGTGCGAAAAGTGGTTTTTCAACACTAACACAAGTGCGAAAAGTGGTTTTTCCACACTAATACAAGTGCGAAAAGTGGTTCAACACACTAACACAAGTGCGAAAAGTGGTTTTTCAACACAAACACAAGTGCGAAAAGTGGTTTTTCAACACTAACACAAGTGCGAAAAGTGGTTTTTCAACACTAACACAAGTGCGAAAAGTGGTTTTTCCACACTAATACAAGTGCAAAAGTGGTTTCCTGCACCAACACAAGTGCGAAAAGTGGTTTTTCAACACTAACACAAGTGCGAAAAGTGGTTTTTCAACACTCTCACAAGTGCAAAAAGTGTTTTTTCCACACTAATACAAGTGCAAAAGTGGTTTCCTGCACCAACACAAGTGCGAAAAGTGGTTTTTCAACACTAACACAAGTGCGAAAAGTGGTTTTTCAACACTAACACAAGTGCGAAAAGTGGTTTTCAACACTAACACAAGTGCGAAAAGTGGTTTTTCAACACTAACACAAGTGCGAAAAGTGGTTTTCAACACTAACACAAGTGCGAAAAGTGGTTTTTCCACACTAATACAAGTGCAAAAGTGGTTTCCTGCACCAACACAAGTGCGAAAAGTGGTTTTTCAACACTAACACAAGTGCGAAAAGTGGTTTTTCAACACTATCACAAGTGCAAAAAGTGTTTTTTCCACACTAATACAAGTGCAAAAGTGGTTTCCTGCACCAACACAAGTGCGAAAAGTGGTTTTTCAACACTAACACAAGTGCGAAAAGTGGTTTTTCAACACTAACACAAGTGCGAAAAGTGTGTTTTCCACACTAATACAAGTGCAAAAGTGGTTTCCTGCACCAACACAAGTGCGAAAAGTGGTTTTTCAACACTAACACAAGTGCAAAAAGTGGTTTTTCAACACTAACACAAGTGCGAAAAGTGTTTTTTCCACACTAATACAAGTGCAAAAGTGGTTTCCTGCACCAACACAAGTGCGAAAAGTGGTTTTTCAACACAAACACAAGTGCGAAAAGTGGTTTTTCAACACTAACACAAGTGCGAAAAGTGGTTTTCAACACTAACACAAGTGCGAAAAGTGGTTTTTCCACACTAATACAAGTGCAAAAGTGGTTTCCTGCACCAACACAAGTGCGATAAGTGGTTTTTCAACACTAACACAAGTGTGAAAAGTGGTTTTTCAACACTATCACAAGTGCAAAAAGTGTTTTTTCCACACTAATACAAGTGCAAAAGTGGTTTCCTGCACCAACACAAGTGCGAAAAGTGGTTTTTCAACACTAACACAAGTGCGAAAAGAGGTTTTTCAACACTAACACAAGGGCGAAAAGTGGTTTTGCCACACTAATACAAGTGCAAAAGTGGTTTCCTGCACCAACACAAGTGCGAAAAGTGGTTTTTCAACACTAACACAAGTGCGAAAAGTGGTTTTTCAACACTATCACAAGTGCAAAAAGTGTTTTTTCCACACTAATACAAGTGCAAAGGTGGTTTCCTGCACCATCACAAGTGCGAAAAGTGGTTTTTCAACACTAACAAAAGTGCGAAAAGTGGTTTTTCAACACTAACACAAGTGCGAAAAGTGGTTTTTCAACACTATCACAAGTGCAAAAAGTGTTTTTTCCACACTAATACAAGTGCAAAAGTAGTTTTCCTGCACCAACACAAGTGCGAAAAGTGGTTTTTCAACACTAGCACAAGTGCGAAAAGTGGTTTTTCAACACTAACACAGGTGCGAAAAGTGGTTTTTTCCACACTAATACAAATGCAAAAGTGGTTTCCTGCACCAACACAAGTGCGAAAAGTGGTTTTCAACACTAACACAAGTGCGAAAAGTGGTTTTTCAACACTAACACAAATGCGAAAAGTGGTTTTTCCACACTAATACAAGTGCAAAAGTGGTTTCCTGCACCAACACAAGTGTGAAAAGTGGTTTTTTCAACACTAACACAAGTGCGAAAAGTGGTTTTTCAACACTATCACAAGTGCAAAAAGTGTTTTTTCCACACTAATACAAGTGCAAAAGTGGTTTCCTGCACCAACACAAGTGCGAAAAGTGGTTTTTCAACACTAACACAAGTGCGAAAAGTGGTTTTTCAACACTAACACAAGTGCGAAAAGTGTTTTTTCCACACTAATACAAGTGCAAAAGTGGTTTCCTGCACCAACACAAGTGCAAAAAGTGGTTTTTCAACACAAACACAAGTGCGAAAAGTGGTTTTTCAACACTAACACAAGTGCGAAAAGTGGTTTTTCAACACTAACACAAGTGCGAAAAGTGGTTTTTCCACACTAATACAAGTGCAAAAGTGGTTTCCTGCACCAACACAAGTGCGAAAAGTGGTTTTTCAACACTAACACAAGTGCGAAAAGTGGTTTTTCAACACTCTCACAAGTGCAAAAAGTGTTTTTTCCACACTAATACAAGTGCAAAAGTGGTTTCCTGCACCAACACAAGTGCGAAAAGTGGTTTTTCAACACTAACACAAGTGCGAAAAGTGGTTTTTCAACACTAACACAAGTGCGAAAAGTGGTTTTTCAACACTAACACAAGTGCGGAAAGTGGTTTTCAACACTAACACAAGTGCGAAAAGTGGTTTTTCCACACTAATACAAGTGCAAAAGTGGTTTCCTGCACCAACACAAGTGCGAAGAGTGGTTTTTCAACACTAACACAAGTGCGAAAAGTGGTTTTTCAACACTATCACAAGTGCAAAAAGTGTTTTTTCCACACTAATACAAGTGCAAAAGTGGTTTTCCTGCACCAACACAAGTGCGAAAAGTGGTTTTTCAACACTAGCACAAGTGCGAAAAGTGGTTTTTCAACACTAACACAGGTGCGAAAAGTGGTTTTTTTCCACACTAATACAAATGCAAAAGTGGTTTCCTGCACCAACACAAGTGCGAAAAGTGGTTTTCAACACTAACACAAGTGCGAAAAGTGGTTTTTCAACACTAACACAAGTGCGAAAAGTGGTTTTTCCACACTAATACAAGTGCAAAAGTGGTTTCCTGCACCAACACAAGTGTGAAAAGTGGTTTTTCAACACTAACACAAGTGCGAAAAGTGGTTTTTCAACACTATCACAAGTGCAAAAAGTGTTTTTTCCACACTAATACAAGTGCAAAAGTGGTTTCCTGCACCAACACAAGTGCGAAAAGTGGTTTTTCAACACTAACACAAGTGCGAAAAGTGGTTTTTCAATACTAACACAAGTGCGAAAAGTGTTTTTTCCACACTAATACAAGTGCAAAAGTGGTTTCCTGCACCAACACAAGTGTGAAAAGTGGTTTTTCAACACAAACACAAGTGCGAAAAGTGGTTTTTCAACACAAACACAAGTGCGAAAAGTGGTTTTTCAACACTAACACAAGTGCGAAAAGTGGTTTTTCCACACTAATACAAGTGAAAAAGTGGTTTCCTGCACCAACACAAGTGCGAAAAGTGGTTTTTCAACACTAACACAAGTGCGAAAAGTGGTTTTTCAACACTCTCACAAGTGCAAAAAGTGTTTTTTCCACACTAATACAAGTGCAAAAGTGGATTCCTGCACCAACACAAGTGCGAAAAGTGGTTTTTTCAACACTAACACAAGTGCGAAAAGTGGTTTTTCAACACTATCACAAGTGCAAAAAGTGTTTTTTCCACACTAATACAAGTGCAAAAGTGGTTTCCTGCACCAACACAAGTGCGAAAAGTGGTTTTTCAACACTAACACAAGTGCGAAAAGTGGTTTTTCAACACTAACACAAGTGCGAAAAGTGTTTTTTCCACACTAATACAAGTGCAAAAGTGGTTTCCTGCACCAACACAAGTGCGAAAAGTGGTTTTTCAACACAAACACAAGTGCGAAAAGTGGTTTTTCAACACTAACACAAGTGCGAAAAGTGGTTTTTCAACACTAACACAAGTGCGAAAAGTGGTTTTTCCACACTAATACAAGTGCAAAAGTGGTTTCCTGCACCAACACAAGTGCGAAAAGTGGTTTTTCAACACTAACACAAGTGCGAAAAGTGGTTTTTCAACACTAACACAAGTGCGAAAAGTGGTTTTTCAACACTAACACAAGTGCGAAAAGTGGTTTTCAACACTAACACAAGTGCGAAAAGTGGTTTTTCCACACTAATACAAGTGCAAAAGTGGTTTCCTGCACCAACACAAGTGCGAAGAGTGGTTTTTCAACACTAACACAAGTGCGAAAAGTGGTTTTTCAACACTATCACAAGTGCAAAAAGTGTTTTTTCCACACTAATACAAGTGCAAAAGTGGTTTTCCTGCACCAACACAAGTGCGAAAAGTGGTTTTTCAACACTAGCACAAGTGCGAAAAGTGGTTTTTCAACACTAACACAGGTGCGAAAAGTGGTTTTTTTCCACACTAATACAAATGCAAAAGTGGTTTCCTGCACCAACACAAGTGCGAAAAGTGGTTTTCAACACTAACACAAGTGCGAAAAGTGGTTTTTCAACACTAACACAAGTGCGAAAAGTGGTTTTTCCACACTAATACAAGTGCAAAAGTGGTTTCCTGCACCAACACAAGTGTGAAAAGTGGTTTTTCAACACTAACACAAGTGCGAAAAGTGGTTTTTCAACACTATCACAAGTGCAAAAAGTGTTTTTTCCACACTAATACAAGTGCAAAAGTGGTTTCCTGCACCAACACAAGTGCGAAAAGTGGTTTTTCAACACTAACACAAGTGCGAAAAGTGGTTTTTCAATACTAACACAAGTGCGAAAAGTGTTTTTTCCACACTAATACAAGTGCAAAAGTGGTTTCCTGCACCAACACAAGTGTGAAAAGTGGTTTTTCAACACAAACACAAGTGCGAAAAGTGGTTTTTCAACACAAACACAAGTGCGAAAAGTGGTTTTTCAACACTAACACAAGTGCGAAAAGTGGTTTTTCCACACTAATACAAGTGAAAAAGTGGTTTCCTGCACCAACACAAGTGCGAAAAGTGGTTTTTCAACACTAACACAAGTGCGAAAAGTGGTTTTTCAACACTCTCACAAGTGCAAAAAGTGTTTTTTCCACACTAATACAAGTGCAAAAGTGGATTCCTGCACCAACACAAGTGCGAAAAGTGGTTTTTCAACACTAACACAAGTGCGAAAAGTGGTTTTTCAACACTAACACAAGTGCGAAAAGTGGTTTTCAACACTAACACAAGTGCGAAAAGTGGTTTTTCCACACTAATACAAGTGCAAAAGTGGTTTCCTGCACCAACACAAGTGCGAAAAGTGGTTTTTCAACACAAACACAAGTGCGAAAAGTGGTTTTTCAACACTAACACAAGTGCGAAAAGTGGTTTTTCAACACTAACACAAGTGCGAAAAGTGGTTTTTCCACACTAATACAAGTGCAAAAGTGGTTTCCTGCACCAACACAAGTGCGAAAAGTGGTTTTTCAACACTAACACAAGTGCGAAAAGTGGTTTTCCAACACTCTCACAAGTGCAAAAAGTGTTTTTTCCACACTAATACAAGTGCAAAAGTGGTTTCCTGCACCAACACAAGTGCGAAAAGTGGTTTTTCAACACTAACACAAGTGCGAAAAGTGGTTTTTCAACACTAACACAAGTGCGAAAAGTGGTTTTCAACACTAACACAAGTGCGAAAAGTGGTTTTTCAACACTAACACAAGTGCGAAAAGTGGTTTTCAACACTAACACAAGTGCGAAAAGTGGTTTTTCCACACTAATACAAGTGCAAAAGTGGTTTCCTGCACCAACACAAGTGCGAAAAGTGGTTTTTCAACACTAACACAAGTGCGAAAAGTGGTTTTTCAACACTAACACAGGTGCGAAAAGTGGTTTTTTTCCACACTAATACAAATGCAAAAGTGGTTTCCTGCACCAACACAAGTGCGAAAAGTGGTTTTCAACACTAACACAAGTGCGAAAAGTGGTTTTTCAACACTAACACAAGTGCGAAAAGTGGTTTTTCCACACTAATACAAGTGCAAAAGTGGTTTCCTGCACCAACACAAGTGTGAAAAGTGGTTTTTCAACACTAACACAAGTGCGAAAAGTGGTTTTTCAACACTATCACAAGTGCAAAAAGTGTTTTTTCCACATTAATACAAGTGCAAAAGTGGTTTCCTGCACCAACACAAGTGCGAAAAGTGGTTTTTCAACACTAACACAAGTGCGAAAAGTGGTTTTTCAATACTAACAGAAGTGCGAAAAGTGTTTTTTCCACACTAATACAAGTGCAAAAGTGGTTTCCTGCACCAACACAAGTGTGAAAAGTGGTTTTTCAACACAAACACAAGTGCGAAAAGTGGTTTTTCAACACAAACACAAGTGCGAAAAGTGGTTTTTCAACACTAACACAAGTGCGAAAAGTGGTTTTTCCACACTAATACAAGTGAAAAAGTGGTTTCCTGCACCAACACAAGTGCGAAAAGTGGTTTTTCAACACTAACACAAGTGCGAAAAGTGGTTTTTCAACACTCTCACAAGTGCAAAAAGTGTTTTTTCCACACTAATACAAGTGCAAAAGTGGATTCCTGCACCAACACAAGTGCGAAAAGTGGTTTTTTCAACACTAACACAAGTGCGAAAAGTGGTTTTTCAACACTATCACAAGTGCAAAAAGTGTTTTTTCCACACTAATACAAGTGCAAAAGTGGTTTCCTGCACCAACACAAGTGCGAAAAGTGGTTTTTCAACACTAACACAAGTGCGAAAAGTGGTTTTTCAACACTAACACAAGTGCGAAAAGTGTTTTTTCCACACTAATACAAGTGCAAAAGTGGTTTCCTGCACCAACACAAGTGCGAAAAGTGGTTTTTCAACACAAACACAAGTGCGAAAAGTGGTTTTTCAACACTAACACAAGTGCGAAAAGTGGTTTTTCAACACTAACACAAGTGCGAAAAGTGGTTTTTCCACACTAATACAAGTGCAAAAGTGGTTTCCTGCACCAACACAAGTGCGAAAAGTGGTTTTTCAACACTAACACAAGTGCGAAAAGTGGTTTTTCAACACTCTCACAAGTGCAAAAAGTGTTTTTTCCACACTAATACAAGTGCAAAAGTGGTTTCCTGCACCAACACAAGTGCGAAAAGTGGTTTTTCAACACTAACACAAGTGCGAAAAGTGGTTTTTCAACACTAACACAAGTGCGAAAAGTGGTTTTTCAACACTAACACAAGTGCGAAAAGTGGTTTTCAACACTAACACAAGTGCGAAAAGTGGTTTTTCCACACTAATACAAGTGCAAAAGTGGTTTCCTGCACCAACACAAGTGCGAAGAGTGGTTTTTCAACACTAACACAAGTGCGAAAAGTGGTTTTTCAACACTATCACAAGTGCAAAAAGTGTTTTTTCCACACTAATACAAGTGCAAAAGTGGTTTTCCTGCACCAACACAAGTGCGAAAAGTGGTTTTTCAACACTAGCACAAGTGCGAAAAGTGGTTTTTCAACACTAACACAGGTGCGAAAAGTGGTTTTTTTCCACACTAATACAAATGCAAAAGTGGTTTCCTGCACCAACACAAGTGCGAAAAGTGGTTTTCAACACTAACACAAGTGCGAAAAGTGGTTTTTCAACACTAACACAAGTGCGAAAAGTGGTTTTTCCACACTAATACAAGTGCAAAAGTGGTTTCCTGCACCAACACAAGTGTGAAAAGTGGTTTTTCAACACTAACACAAGTGCGAAAAGTGGTTTTTCAACACTATCACAAGTGCAAAAAGTGTTTTTTCCACACTAATACAAGTGCAAAAGTGGTTTCCTGCACCAACACAAGTGCGAAAAGTGGTTTTTCAACACTAACACAAGTGCGAAAAGTGGTTTTTCAATACTAACACAAGTGCGAAAAGTGTTTTTTCCACACTAATACAAGTGCAAAAGTGGTTTCCTGCACCAACACAAGTGTGAAAAGTGGTTTTTCAACACAAACACAAGTGCGAAAAGTGGTTTTTCAACACAAACACAAGTGCGAAAAGTGGTTTTTCAACACTAACACAAGTGCGAAAAGTGGTTTTTCCACACTAATACAAGTGAAAAAGTGGTTTCCTGCACCAACACAAGTGCGAAAAGTGGTTTTTCAACACTAACACAAGTGCGAAAAGTGGTTTTTCAACACTCTCACAAGTGCAAAAAGTGTTTTTTCCACACTAATACAAGTGCAAAAGTGGATTCCTGCACCAACACAAGTGCGAAAAGTGGTTTTTCAACACTAACACAAGTGCGAAAAGTGGTTTTTCAACACTAACACAAGTGCGAAAAGTGGTTTTCAACACTAACACAAGTGCGAAAAGTGGTTTTTCCACACTAATACAAGTGCAAAAGTGGTTTCCTGCACCAACACAAGTGCGAAAAGTGGTTTTTCAACACAAACACAAGTGCGAAAAGTGGTTTTTCAACACTAACACAAGTGCGAAAAGTGGTTTTTCAACACTAACACAAGTGCGAAAAGTGGTTTTTCCACACTAATACAAGTGCAAAAGTGGTTTCCTGCACCAACACAAGTGCGAAAAGTGGTTTTTCAACACTAACACCAGTGCGAAAAGTGGTTTTCCAACACTCTCACAAGTGCAAAAAGTGTTTTTTCCACACTAATACAAGTGCAAAAGTGGTTTCCTGCACCAACACAAGTGCGAAAAGTGGTTTTTCAACACTAACACAAGTGCGAAAAGTGGTTTTTCAACACTAACACAAGTGCGAAAAGTGGTTTTCAACACTAACACAAGTGTGAAAAGTGGTTTTTCAACACTAACACAAGTGCGAAAAGTGGTTTTCAACACTAACACAAGTGCGAAAAGTGGTTTTTCCACACTAATACAAGTGCAAAAGTGGTTTCCTGCACCAACACAAGTGCGAAAAGTGGTTTTTCAACACTAACACAAGTGCGAAAAGTGGTTTTTCAACACTATCACAAGTGCAAAAAGTGTTTTTTCCACACTAATACAAGTGCAAAAGTGGTTTCCTGCACCAACACAAGTGCGAAAAGTGGTTTTTCAACACTAACACAAGTGCGAAAAGTGGTTTTTCAACACTAACACAAGTGCGAAAAGTGTGTTTTCCACACTAATACAAGTGCAAAAGTGGTTTCCTGCACCAACACAAGTGCGAAAAGTGGTTTTTCAACACTAACACAAGTGCGAAAAGTGGTTTTTCAACACTAACACAAGTGCGAAAAGTGTTTTTTCCACACTAATACAAGTGCAAAAGTGGTTTCCTGCACCAACACAAGTGCGAAAAGTGGTTTTTCAACACAAACACAAGTGCGAAAAGTGGTTTTTCAACACTAACACAAGTGCGAAAAGTGGTTTTCAACACTAACACAAGTGCGAAAAGTGGTTTTTCCACACTAATACAAGTGCAAAAGTGGTTTCCTGCACCAACACAAGTGCGATAAGTGGTTTTTCAACACTAACACAAGTGCGAAAAGTGGTTTTTCAACACTATCACAAGTGCAAAAAGTGTTTTTTCCACACTAATACAAGTGCAAAAGTGGTTTCCTGCACCAACACAAGTGCGAAAAGTGGTTTTTCAACACTAACACAAGTGCGAAAAGTGGTTTTTCAACACTAACACAAGGGCGAAAAGTGGTTTTGCCACACTAATACAAGTGCAAAAGTGGTTTCCTGCACCAACACAAGTGCGAAATGTGGTTTTTCAACACTAACACAAGTGCGAAAAGTGGTTTTTCAACACTATCACAAGTGCAAAAAGTGTTTTTTCCACACTAATACAAGTGCAAAGGTGGTTTCCTGCACCATCACAAGTGCGAAAAGTGGTTTTTCAACACTAACAAAAGTGCGAAAAGTGGTTTTTCAACACTAACACAAGTGCGAAAAGTGGTT
This sequence comes from Myxine glutinosa, assembly GCF_964187855.1. NCBI lineage: Eukaryota > Metazoa > Chordata > Myxini > Myxiniformes > Myxinidae > Myxine > Myxine glutinosa. Next base: position 23,918 of record NW_027619640.1, read on the forward strand.
TTTCAACACTATCACAAGTGCAAAAAGTGTTTTTTCCACACTAATACAAGTGCAAAAGTAGTTTTCCTGCACCAACACAAGTGCGAAAAGTGGTTTTTCAACACTAGCACAAGTGCGAAAAGTGGTTTTTCAACACTAACACAGGTGCGAAAAGTGGTTTTTTCCACACTAATACAAATGCAAAAGTGGTTTCCTGCACCAACATAAGTGCGAAAAGTGGTTTTCAACACTAACACAAGTGCGAAAAGTGGTTTTTCAACACTAACACAAATGCGAAAAGTGGTTTTTCCACACTAATACAAGTGCAAAAGTGGTTTCCTGCACCAACACAAGTGTGAAAAGTGGTTTTTCAACACTAACACAAGTGCGAAAAGTGGTTTTTCAACACTATCACAAGTGCAAAAAGTGTTTTTTCCACACTAATACAAGTGCAAAAGTGGTTTCCTGCACCAACACAAGTGCGAAAAGTGGTTTTTCAACACTAACACAAGTGCGAAAAGTGGTTTTTCAACACTAACACAAGTGCGAAAAGTGTTTTTTCCACACTAATACAAGTGCAAAAGTGGTTTCCTGCACCAACACAAGTGCGAAAAGTGGTTTTTCAACACAAACACAAGTGCGAAAAGTGGTTTTTCAACACTAACACAAGTGCGAAAAGTGGTTTTTCAACACTAACACAAGTGCGAAAAGTGGTTTTTCCACACTAATACAAGTGCAAAAGTGGTTTCCTGCACCAACACAAGTGCGAAAAGTGGTTTTTCAACACTAACACAAGTGCGAAAAGTGGTTTTTCAACACTCTCACAAGTGCAAAAAGTGTTTTTTCCACACTAATACAAGTGCAAAAGTGGTTTCCTGCACCAACACAAGTGCGAAAAGTGGTTTTTCAACACTAACACAAGTGCGAAAAGTGGTTTTTCAACACTAACACAAGTGTGAAAAGTGGTTTTTCAACACTAACACAAGTGCGAAAAGTGGTTTTCAACACTAACACAAGTGCGAAAAGTGGTTTTTCCACACTAATACAAGTGCAAAAGTGGTTTCCTGCACCAACACAAGTGCGAAAAGTGGTTTTTCAACACTAACACAAGTGCGAAAAGTGGTTTTTTAACACTATCACAAGTGCAAAAAGTGTTTTTTCCACACTAATACAAGTGCAAAAGTGGTTTTCCTGCACCAACACAAGTGCGAAAACTGGTTTTTCAACACTAGCACAAGTGCGAAAAGTGGTTTTTCAACACTAACACAGGTGCGAAAAGTGGTTTTTTCCACACTAATACAAATGCAAAAGTGGTTTCCTGCACCAACACAAGTGCGAAAAGTGGTTTTCAACACTAACACAAGTGCGGAAAGTGGTTTTTCAACACTAACACAAGTGCGAAAAGTGGTTTTTCCACACTAATACAAGTGCAAAAGTGGTTTCCTGCACCAACACAAGTGTGAAAAGTGGTTTTTCAACACTAACACAAGTGCGAAAAGTGGTTTTTCAACACTATCACAAGTGCAAAAAGTGTTTTTTCCACACTATTACAAGTGCAAAAGTGGTTTCCTGCACCAACACAAGTGCGAAAAGTGGTTTTTCAACACTAACACAAGTGCGAAAAGTGGTTTTTCAATACTAACACAAGTGCGAAAAGTGTTTTTTCCACACTAATACAAGTGCAAAAGTGGTTTCCTGCACCAACACAAGTGTGAAAAGTGGTTTTTCAACACAAACACAAGTGCGAAAAGTGGTTTTTCAACACAAACACAAGTGCGAAAAGTGGTTTTTCAACACTAACACAAGTGCGAAAAGTGGTTTTTCCACACTAATACAAGTGCAAAAGTGGTTTCCTGCACCAACACAAGTGCGAAAAGTGGTTTTTCAACACTAACACAAGTGCGAAAAGTGGTTTTTCAACACTCTCACAAGTGCAAAAAGTGTTTTTTCCACACTAATACAAGTGCAAAAGTGGTTTCCTGCACCAACACAAGTGCGAAAAGTGGTTTTTCAACACTAACACAAGTGCGAAAAGTGGTTTTTCAACACTAACACAAGTGCGAAAAGTGGTTTTCAACACTAACACAAGTGCGAAAAGTGGTTTTTCCACACTAATACAAGTGCAAAAGTGGTTTCCTGCACCAACACAAGTGCGAAAAGTGGTTTTTCAACACAAACACAAGTGCGAAAAGTGGTTTTTCAACACTAACACAAGTGCGAAAAGTGGTTTTTCAACACTAACACAAGTGCGAAAAGTGGTTTTTCCACACTAATACAAGTGCAAAAGTGGTTTCCTGCACCAACACAAGTGCGAAAAGTGGTTTTTCAACACTAACACAAGTGCGAAAAGTGGTTTTTCAACACTCTCACAAGTGCAAAAAGTGTTTTTTCCACAATAATACAAGTGCAAAAGTGGTTTCCTGCACCAACACAAGTGCGAAAAGTGGTTTTTCAACACTAACACAAGTGCGAAAAGTGGTTTTTCAACACTAACACAAGTGCGAAAAGTGGTTTTCAACACTAACACAAGTGCGAAAAGTGGTTTTTCAACACTAACACAAGTGCGAAAAGTGGTTTTCAACACTAACACAAGTGCAAAAAGTGGTTTTTCCACACTAATACAAGTGCAAAAGTGGTTTCCTGCACCAACACAAGTGCGAAAATTGGTTTTTCAACACTAACACAAGTGCGAAAAGTGGTTTTTCAACACTATCACAAGTGCAAAAAGTGTTTTTTCCACACTAATACAAGTGCAAAAGTGGTTTCCTGCACCAACACAAGTGCGAAAAGTGGTTTTTCAACACTAACACAAGTGCGAAAAGTGGTTTTTCAACACTAACACAAGTGTGAAAAGTGTGTTTTCCACACTAATACAAGTGCAAAAGTGGTTTCCTGCACCAACACAAGTGCGAAAAGTGGTTTTTCAACACTAACACAAGTGCGAAAAGTGGTTTTTCAACACTAACACAAGTGCGAAAAGTGTTTTTTCCACACTAATACAAGTGCAAAAGTGGTTTCCTGCACCAACACAAGTGCGAAAAGTGGTTTTTCAACACAAACACAAGTGCGAAAAGTGGTTTTTCAACACTAACACAAGTGCAAAAAGTGGTTTTCAACACTAACACAAGTGCGAAAAGTGGTTTTTCCACACTAATACAAGTGCAAAAGTGGTTTCCTGCACCAACACAAGTGCGATAAGTGGTTTTTCAACACTAACACAAGTGCGAAAAGTGGTTTTTCAACACTAACACAAGTGCGAAAAGTGTGTTTTCCACACTAATACAAGTGCAAAAGTGGTTTCCTGCACCAACACAAGTGCGAAAAGTGGTTTTTCAACACTAACACAAGTGCGAAAAGTGGTTTTTCAACACTAACACAAGGGCGAAAAGTGGTTTTGCCACACTAATACAAGTGCAAAAGTGGTTTCCTGCACCAACACAAGTGCGAAAAGTGGTTTTTCAACACTAACACAAGTGCGAAAAGTGGTTTTTCAACACTAACACAAGTGCGAAAAGTGGTTTTCAACACTAACACAAGTGCGAAAAGTGGTTTTTCCACACTAATACAAGTGCAAAAGTGGTTTCCTGCACCAAAACAAGTGCGAAAAGTGTTTTTTCCACACTAATACAAGTGCAAAGGTGGTTTCCTGCACCATCACAAGTGCGAAAAGTGGTTTTTCAACACTAACAAAAGTGCGAAAAGTGGTTTTTCAACACTAACACAAGTGCGAAAAGTGGTTTTTCAACACTATCACAAGTGCAAAAAGTGTTTTTTCCACACTAATACAAGTGCAAAAGTAGTTTTCCTGCACCAACACAAGTGCGAAAAGTGGTTTTTCAACACTAGCACAAGTGCGAAAAGTGGTTTTTCAACACTAACACAGGTGCGAAAAGTGGTTTTTTCCACACTAATACAAATGCAAAAGTGGTTTCCTGCACCAACACAAGTGCGAAAAGTGGTTTTCAACACTAACACAAGTGCGAAAAGTGGTTTTTCAACACTAACACAAGTGCGAAAAGTGGTTTTTCCACACTAATACAAGTGCAAAAGTGGTTTCCTGCACCAACACAAGTGTGAAAAGTGGTTTTTCAACACTAACACAAGTGCGAAAAGTGGTTTTTCAACACTATCACAAGTGCAAAAAGTGTTTTTTCCACACTAATACAAGTGCAAAAGTGGTTTCCTGCACCAACACAAGTGCGAAAAGAGGTTTTTCAACACTAACACAAGTGCGAAAAGTGGTTTTTCAATACTAACACAAGTGCGAAAAGTGTTTTTTCCACACTAATACAAGTGCAAAAGTGGTTTCCTGCACCAACACAAGTGCGAAAAGTGGTTTTTCAACACAAACACAAGTGCGAAAAGTGGTTTTTCAACACTAACACAAGTGCGAAAAGTGGTTTTTCCACACTAATACAAGTGCAAAAGTGGTTTCCTGCACCAACACAAGTGCGAAAAGTGGTTTTTCAACACTAACACAAGTGCGAAAAGTGGTTTTTCAACACTCTCACAAGTGCAAAAAGTGTTTTTTCCACACTAATACAAGTGCAAAAGTGGTTTCCTGCACCAACACAAGTGCGAAAAGTGGTTTTTCAACACTAACACAAGTGCGAAAAGTGGTTTTTCAACACTAACACAAGTGCGAAAAGTGGTTTTCAACACTAACACAAGTGCGAAAAGTGGTTTTTCAACACTAACACAAGTGCGAAAAGTGGTTTTCAACACTAACACAAGTGCAAAAAGTGGTTTTTCCACACTAATACAAGTGCAACTGTGGTTTCCTGCACCAACACAAGTGCGAAAATTGGTTTTTCAACACTAACACAAGTGCGAAAAGTGGTTTTTCAACACTATCACAAGTGCAAAAAGTGTTTTTTCCACACTAATACAAGTGCAAAAGTGGTTTCCTGCACCAACACAAGTGCGAAAAGTGGTTTTTCAACACAAACACAAGTGCGAAAAGTGGTTTTTCAACACTAACACAAGTGCGAAAAGTGGTTTTTCAACACTAACACAAGTGCGAAAAGTGGTTTTTCCACACTAATACAAGTGCAAAAGTGGTTTCCTGCACCAACACAAGTGCGAAAAGTGGTTTTTCAACACTAACACAAGTGCGAAAAGTGGTTTTTCAACACTCTCACAAGTGCAAAAAGTGTTTTTTCCACACTAATACAAGTGCAAAAGTGGTTTCCTGCACCAACACAAGTGCGAAAAGTGGTTTTTCAACACTAACACAAGTGCGAAAAGTGGTTTTTCAACACTAACACAAGTGCGAAAAGTGGTTTTTCAACACTAACACAAGTGCGAAAAGTGGTTTTCAACACTAACACAAGTGCGAAAAGTGGTTTTTCCACACTAATACAAGTGCAAAAGTGGTTTCCTGCACCAACACAAGTGCGAAGAGTGGTTTTTCAACACTAACACAAGTGCGAAAAGTGGTTTTTCAACACTATCACAAGTGCAAAAAGTGTTTTTTCCACACTAATACAAGTGCAAAAGTGGTTTTCCTGCACCAACACAAGTGCGAAAAGTGGTTTTTCAACACTAGCACAAGTGCGAAAAGTGGTTTTTCAACACTAACACAGGTGCGAAAAGTGGTTTTTTTCCACACTAATACAAATGCAAAAGTGGTTTCCTGCACCAACACAAGTGCGAAAAGTGGTTTTCAACACTAACACAAGTGCGAAAAGTGGTTTTTCAACACTAACACAAGTGCGAAAAGTGGTTTTTCCACACTAATACAAGTGCAAAAGTGGTTTCCTGCACCAACACAAGTGTGAAAAGTGGTTTTTCAACACTAACACAAGTGCGAAAAGTGGTTTTTCAACACTATCACAAGTGCAAAAAGTGTTTTTTCCACACTAATACAAGTGCAAAAGTGGTTTCCTGCACCAACACAAGTGCGAAAAGTGGTTTTTCAACACTAACACAAGTGCGAAAAGTGGTTTTTCAATACTAACACAAGTGCGAAAAGTGTTTTTTCCACACTAATACAAGTGCAAAAGTGGTTTCCTGCACCAACACAAGTGTGAAAAGTGGTTTTTCAACACAAACACAAGTGCGAAAAGTGGTTTTTCAACACAAACACAAGTGCGAAAAGTGGTTTTTCAACACTAACACAAGTGCGAAAAGTGGTTTTTCCACACTAATACAAGTGAAAAAGTGGTTTCCTGCACCAACACAAGTGCGAAAAGTGGTTTTTCAACACTAACACAAGTGCGAAAAGTGGTTTTTCAACACTCTCACAAGTGCAAAAAGTGTTTTTTCCACACTAATACAAGTGCAAAAGTGGATTCCTGCACCAACACAAGTGCGAAAAGTGGTTTTTCAACACTAACACAAGTGCGAAAAGTGGTTTTTCAACACTAACACAAGTGCGAAAAGTGGTTTTCAACACTAACACAAGTGCGAAAAGTGGTTTTTCCACACTAATACAAGTGCAAAAGTGGTTTCCTGCACCAACACAAGTGCGAAAAGTGGTTTTTCAACACAAACACAAGTGCGAAAAGTGGTTTTTCAACACTAACACAAGTGCGAAAAGTGGTTTTTCAACACTAACACAAGTGCGAAAAGTGGTTTTTCCACACTAATACAAGTGCAAAAGTGGTTTCCTGCACCAACACAAGTGCGAAAAGTGGTTTTTCAACACTAACACAAGTGCGAAAAGTGGTTTTCCAACACTCTCACAAGTGCAAAAAGTGTTTTTTCCACACTAATACAAGTGCAAAAGTGGTTTCCTGCACCAACACAAGTGCGAAAAGTGGTTTTTCAACACTAACACAAGTGCGAAAAGTGGTTTTTCAACACTAACACAAGTGCGAAAAGTGGTTTTCAACACTAACACAAGTGTGAAAAGTGGTTTTTCAACACTAACACAAGTGCGAAAAGTGGTTTTCAACACTAACACAAGTGCGAAAAGTGGTTTTTCCACACTAATACAAGTGCAAAAGTGGTTTCCTGCACCAACACAAGTGCGAAAAGTGGTTTTTCAACACTAACACAAGTGCGAAAAGTGGTTTTTCAACACTATCACAAGTGCAAAAAGTGTTTTTTCCACACTAATACAAGTGCAAAAGTGGTTTCCTGCACCAACACAAGTGCGAAAAGTGGTTTTTCAACACTAACACAAGTGCGAAAAGTGGTTTTTCAACACTAACACAAGTGCGAAAAGTGTGTTTTCCACACTAATACAAGTGCAAAAGTGGTTTCCTGCACCAACACAAGTGCGAAAAGTGGTTTTTCAACACTAACACAAGTGCGAAAAGTGGTTTTTCAACACTAACACAAGTGCGAAAAGTGTTTTTTCCACACTAATACAAGTGCAAAAGTGGTTTCCTGCACCAACACAAGTGCGAAAAGTGGTTTTTCAACACAAACACAAGTGCGAAAAGTGGTTTTTCAACACTAACACAAGTGCGAAAAGTGGTTTTCAACACTAACACAAGTGCGAAAAGTGGTTTTTCCACACTAATACAAGTGCAAAAGTGGTTTCCTGCACCAACACAAGTGCGATAAGTGGTTTTTCAACACTAACACAAGTGCGAAAAGTGGTTTTTCAACACTATCACAAGTGCAAAAAGTGTTTTTTCCACACTAATACAAGTGCAAAAGTGGTTTCCTGCACCAACACAAGTGCGAAAAGTGGTTTTTCAACACTAACACAAGTGCGAAAAGTGGTTTTTCAACACTAACACAAGGGCGAAAAGTGGTTTTGCCACACTAATACAAGTGCAAAAGTGGTTTCCTGCACCAACACAAGTGCGAAATGTGGTTTTTCAACACTAACACAAGTGCGAAAAGTGGTTTTTCAACACTATCACAAGTGCAAAAAGTGTTTTTTCCACACTAATACAAGTGCAAAGGTGGTTTCCTGCACCATCACAAGTGCGAAAAGTGGTTTTTCAACACTAACAAAAGTGCGAAAAGTGGTTTTTCAACACTAACACAAGTGCGAAAAGTGGTTTTTCAACACTATCACAAGTGCAAAAAGTGTTTTTTCCACACTAATACAAGTGCAAAAGTAGTTTTCCTGCACCAACACAAGTGCGAAAAGTGGTTTTTCAACACTAGCACAAGTGCGAAAAGTGGTTTTTCAACACTAACACAGGTGCGAAAAGTGGTTTTTTCCACACTAATACAAATGCAAAAGTGGTTTCCTGCACCAACATAAGTGCGAAAAGTGGTTTTCAACACTAACACAAGTGCGAAAAGTGGTTTTTCAACACTAACACAAATGCGAAAAGTGGTTTTTCCACACTAATACAAGTGCAAAAGTGGTTTCCTGCACCAACACAAGTGTGAAAAGTGGTTTTTCAACACTAACACAAGTGCGAAAAGTGGTTTTTCAACACTATCACAAGTGCAAAAAGTGTTTTTTCCACACTAATACAAGTGCAAAAGTGGTTTCCTGCACCAACACAAGTGCGAAAAGTGGTTTTTCAACACTAACACAAGTGCGAAAAGTGGTTTTTCAACACTAACACAAGTGCGAAAAGTGTTTTTTCCACACTAATACAAGTGCAAAAGTGGTTTCCTGCACCAACACAAGTGCGAAAAGTGGTTTTTCAACACAAACACAAGTGCGAAAAGTGGTTTTTCAACACTAACACAAGTGCGAAAAGTGGTTTTTCAACACTAACACAAGTGCGAAAAGTGGTTTTTCCACACTAATACAAGTGCAAAAGTGGTTTCCTGCACCAACACAAGTGCGAAAAGTGGTTTTTCAACACTAACACAAGTGCGAAAAGTGGTTTTTCAACACTCTCACAAGTGCAAAAAGTGTTTTTTCCACACTAATACAAGTGCAAAAGTGGTTTCCTGCACCAACACAAGTGCGAAAAGTGGTTTTTCAACACTAACACAAGTGCGAAAAGTGGTTTTTCAACACTAACACAAGTGTGAAAAGTGGTTTTTCAACACTAACACAAGTGCGAAAAGTGGTTTTCAACACTAACACAAGTGCGAAAAGTGGTTTTTCCACACTAATACAAGTGCAAAAGTGGTTTCCTGCACCAACACAAGTGCGAAAAGTGGTTTTTCAACACTAACACAAGTGCGAAAAGTGGTTTTTTAACACTATCACAAGTGCAAAAAGTGTTTTTTCCACACTAATACAAGTGCAAAAGTGGTTTTCCTGCACCAACACAAGTGCGAAAACTGGTTTTTCAACACTAGCACAAGTGCGAAAAGTGGTTTTTCAACACTAACACAGGTGCGAAAAGTGGTTTTTTCCACACTAATACAAATGCAAAAGTGGTTTCCTGCACCAACACAAGTGCGAAAAGTGGTTTTCAACACTAACACAAGTGCGGAAAGTGGTTTTTCAACACTAACACAAGTGCGAAAAGTGGTTTTTCCACACTAATACAAGTGCAAAAGTGGTTTCCTGCACCAACACAAGTGTGAAAAGTGGTTTTTCAACACTAACACAAGTGCGAAAAGTGGTTTTTCAACACTATCACAAGTGCAAAAAGTGTTTTTTCCACACTATTACAAGTGCAAAAGTGGTTTCCTGCACCAACACAAGTGCGAAAAGTGGTTTTTCAACACTAACACAAGTGCGAAAAGTGGTTTTTCAATACTAACACAAGTGCGAAAAGTGTTTTTTCCACACTAATACAAGTGCAAAAGTGGTTTCCTGCACCAACACAAGTGTGAAAAGTGGTTTTTCAACACAAACACAAGTGCGAAAAGTGGTTTTTCAACACAAACACAAGTGCGAAAAGTGGTTTTTCAACACTAACACAAGTGCGAAAAGTGGTTTTTCCACACTAATACAAGTGCAAAAGTGGTTTCCTGCACCAACACAAGTGCGAAAAGTGGTTTTTCAACACTAACACAAGTGCGAAAAGTGGTTTTTCAACACTCTCACAAGTGCAAAAAGTGTTTTTTCCACACTAATACAAGTGCAAAAGTGGTTTCCTGCACCAACACAAGTGCGAAAAGTGGTTTTTCAACACTAACACAAGTGCGAAAAGTGGTTTTTCAACACTAACACAAGTGCGAAAAGTGGTTTTCAACACTAACACAAGTGCGAAAAGTGGTTTTTCCACACTAATACAAGTGCAAAAGTGGTTTCCTGCACCAACACAAGTGCGAAAAGTGGTTTTTCAACACAAACACAAGTGCGAAAAGTGGTTTTTCAACACTAACACAAGTGCGAAAAGTGGTTTTTCAACACTAACACAAGTGCGAAAAGTGGTTTTTCCACACTAATACAAGTGCAAAAGTGGTTTCCTGCACCAACACAAGTGCGAAAAGTGGTTTTTCAACACTAACACAAGTGCGAAAAGTGGTTTTTCAACACTCTCACAAGTGCAAAAAGTGTTTTTTCCACACTAATACAAGTGCAAAAGTGGTTTCCTGCACCAACACAAGTGCGAAAAGTGGTTTTTCAACACTAACACAAGTGCGAAAAGTGGTTTTTCAACACTAACACAAGTGCGAAAAGTGGTTTTCAACACTAACACAAGTGCGAAAAGTGGTTTTTCAACACTAACACAAGTGCGAAAAGTGGTTTTTCAACACTAACACAAGTGCAAAAAGTGGTTTTTCCACACTAATACAAGTGCAAAAGTGGTTTCCTGCACCAACACAAGTGCGAAAATTGGTTTTTCAACACTAACACAAGTGCGAAAAGTGGTTTTTCAACACTATCACAAGTGCAAAAAGTGTTTTTTCCACACTAATACAAGTGCAAAAGTGGTTTCCTGCACCAACACAAGTGCGAAAAGTGGTTTTTCAACACTAACACAAGTGCGAAAAGTGGTTTTTCAACACTAACACAAGTGTGAAAAGTGTGTTTTCCACACTAATACAAGTGCAAAAGTGGTTTCCTGCACCAACACAAGTGCGAAAAGTGGTTTTTCAACACTAACACAAGTGCGAAAAAGTGGTTTTTCAACACTAACACAAGTGCGAAAAGTGTTTTTTCCACACTAATACAAGTGCAAAAGTGGTTTCCTGCACCAACACAAGTGCGAAAAGTGGTTTTTCAACACTAACACAAGTGCGAAAAAGTGGTTTTTCAACACTAACACAAGTGCGAAAAGTGGTTTTCAACACTAACACAAGTGCGAAAAGTGGTTTTTCAACACTAACACAAGTGCGAAAAGTGGTTTTTCAACACTAACACAAGTGCAAAAAGTGGTTTTTCCACACTAATACAAGTGCAACTGTGGTTTCCTGCACCAACACAAGTGCGAAAATTGGTTTTTCAACACTAACACAAGTGCGAAAAGTGGTTTTTCAACACTATCACAAGTGCAAAAAAGTGTTTTTTTTCCACACTAATACAAGTGCAAAAGTGGTTTCCTGCACCAACACAAGTGCGAAAAGTGGTTTTTCAACACAAACACAAGTGCGAAAAGTGGTTTTTCAACACTAACACAAGTGCGAAAAGTGGTTTTTCAACACTAACACAAGTGCGAAAAGTGGTTTTTTCCACACTAATACAAGTGCAAAAGTGGTTTCCTGCACCAACACAAGTGCGAAAAGTGGTTTTTCAACACTAACACAAGTGCGAAAAGTGGTTTTTTCAACACTCTCACAAGTGCAAAAAGTGTTTTTTTCCACACTAATACAAGTGCAAAAGTGGTTTCCTGCACCAACACAAGTGCGAAAAGTGGTTTTTCAACACTAACACAAGTGCGAAAAGTGGTTTTTTCAACACTAACACAAGTGCGAAAAGTGGTTTTTCAACACTAACACAAGTGCGAAAAAGTGGTTTTCAACACTAACACAAGTGCGAAAAGTGGTTTTTTCCACACTAATACAAGTGCAAAAAGTGGTTTCCTGCACCAACACAAGTGCGAAGAGTGGTTTTTCAACACTAACACAAGTGCGAAAAGTGGTTTTTCAACACTATCACAAGTGCAAAAAGTGTTTTTTTCCACACTAATACAAGTGCAAAAGTGGTTTTCCTGCACCAACACAAGTGCGAAAAGTGGTTTTTCAACACTAGCACAAGTGCGAAAAGT